>NW_026919698.1:0-15826 GCF_032062105.1 Saccostrea cuccullata
TCCCCGTTAAGGAGTTGAAGGGTTGGCCCCTAAATATTTCTTTTGCTTATAGCTCAAAAACGAAAAAGAATTTCTGAACAGTTGTTGAACACAAAATGTTCAAAATCTGACGATCTTTAAGATGAGATCCCGAAAAGGGGGCTGGGCACTCGAATAAGGGGCCAAGAGGGGCCAAAAGTCTTCAATCGATAACTTTTTATCAGTTAATATTTTGTAATACATTACTGAAGCAAAGATGCTCATCTCAACCATGTACAACTATATATTATGATTTTCATGTCGCATGGTACATAATTAGGGGCCAAAAGGGGCCAGAATGCTAAATCTTTGATGGTTTATATCTCGAAAGGGAGAAATATTTTGATAAGCAATATTGAACAAAAGATGTTCAAAATAATGTTCTGAACAATATGCAACCTTTCATTTTTTTGCTTAACGTCCCAATTAGGGAGTTGAAGGGTTGGCCCCTAATTATATCTTTTGCTAATAGCTCAAAAACGAATAATAATTTATGAATAGTCGTTGAACAAAAAATCTTCAAAATCTTAAGAGCTTTAAGATGATATGAATAAAGAGGGCCGATTCCTAAAATTAGGGACAGTTAGGGGCAAAAGGCTGATTTTTTAAAGTCTTTAATGTTCAATGTCTTTTTACAGATTGTGGTAAATCATTATTTTAGAATGAAAATCGCAATCAAAATCTTATCTCATCTCATCAAGAATTGGACGGAAGACCCACTCGTTGCTCGCAACGAGATCTCATCTAGTTATTTTTCTATTTTTTCCTTACCGATTTTGTGCAGAAGATTTCTCAGAGATGGCTCGATCGATTTCGTTCAAATTTTCAGAGTTTATGTGTTCCTATCTGAAGTTTGTACCGGCGCTTCGATTTCGAAAAAATCACTTCCGGTCGGAAGTTATCGCCCTTTCATCAAAATTTACATGACCTTCATGTCTGTGATGGAACTCAAAATCAGCTCAAGCTAAAAAGCTGAAATTTTCAGGGATGATAGAGGACATTTTGCCATATTGCACCTGGGTCAGGATATTTTCCAGAAGTGCCTAGTATGGAAGCTCGGTAGGGGTCAAAATTTAGGACACGAATCATGACTGATTTTTTGGGACATTTTGGATTGTATCTTTTAAAGAAGAATTATTTTGTTAAAACATACTGAGCAATATTTGTACAGAACTACAAGATCTTTCATATGATATCAAGAAAAAAGTGCTGACTCATCACATTAAGGGCTGAAAGGGGCCAAAAGTCTTTATCCAATAACTTTTTAGCAGTCAATATTTTGTTATACATTAGTGAAGCAAAAATGTTTATCTCAACCATTTACAACTATATATTATTATTTTTGTGTCGTATGGTACATAAGGGGCCAGAATGCAAAATCTTTTACGCTTTATATCTCGAAAGAGAGAAATATTTTGATAAGTAATATTGAACAAAAGATGTTCAAAATCATGTTCTGAACAATATGCAACCTTTCTTTTTTCGCTTAACGTCCCCGTTAGGGAGTTGAAGGGTTGGCCCCTAAATATTTCTTTTGCAAATAACTCGAAAATGAAAAAGAATCTCTGAATAGTTGTTGAACAAAAAGTGTTCAAAATCCTAAGAGCTTTAAGATGAAATCAAGAAAAAGGGGCTTGGCACTCAAATTAGGGGCCAAGAGGGGCCAAAAGTCTTTTATCGATACCTCTTTATCAGTTAATATTTTGTAATACATTACTGAAGCAAAGATGTTTATCTCAACGATTTACAACTATATATTATGATTTTTATGTCGTATGGTACACAATTAGGGGCCACAAGGGGCCAGAATGCTAAATCTTCGACGCTTTATATCTCGAAAGAGAGAAATATTTTGATAAGTAATATTGAACAAAAGATGTTCAAAATGATGTTCTAAACAATATGCAACCTTTCATTTTTCGCTAAACGTCCCCATTAGGGAGTTGAACGGTTGGCCTCTAAATATTTCTTTTGCGAATAACTCGAAAACGAAAAAGAATCTCTGAATAGGTGTTGAAAAAAAAGTGTTCATAATCCTGAGAGCTTTAAAATGTTATGAAGAAAAAAGGGCTGATCCCTAATATTAGGGGCCGTGAGGGGCCAAAAGTCGATTTTAGAAGTCTTTATTGTTCAATGTTTTTTACAGATTATGGAAAATCATTACTTAAGAATGAAAATCTCAATCAAAATCTGATCTCATCTCATCAAGAATCGAACGAAAGACCCACTCGTTGCTCGCAACGAGATCGTATCTAGTTATTATTATGTCGCCCCGAACGAAGTCGGGGACGACATATTGATATTGTACGCATTTTCTTTTTATCCAGGCTGTTTCTCAGAGATGGCTGGGACAATCTTCCTGAAACTTTCCTCAAAGGACGATCACTGGTTGTAGTTGTGCAGTGAGGTCGTTCAGTTCCAATATGTCTACCGTTGCCATGGAAACCTGTAAAAAGCGACGAATTTTGTCCGCGAGTGTTCTCTCTGGTCCCTTAAACGTTCGTCATGAAACTTTTTTTATTTTAATGATAGTATCTGTAGTTGTGCGATTTGCATTTAAAATTTTCAAATAATCGATTATTGCCATGGAAACCAGGGGAATGTTAAAATTCTTTAATTTCGATTTTCTCAATAACTACTCAAGCAATCGTTTTGAAACTTTCAATGTTATTTCCTTGCAATGTGTCAAAGTGATTTCTACTTTTAAAATAATTGTAATGAGTCTCTCACAGTTGTCATAGAAACGAAACAGAAAAAAGGTTAAGATGTACACATGTGTTCTCCAAGGTCTAGGTCAAAGGGTCAATGTTCTTTGTGTCCAATAAAAGTTCTTTTCACAAGGATTACATATTTGAAATACGAAAGCCCTAGCCCTTACCGTTCAAACGTAAGGTACTATGTTCAAGACGACCCCCCCCCCCCTTTTGAAGCGCACTGCCAGGTAGAATACACAGATATAACATATACAACTTACAAGTAACGTTTTAAAAGTTTCATTCATAAAATTCAGTTCTCCTGATGTGATTTGATAGTTTGCCAACATTCATTCTTCTTCTGTCTTGTCTCTAGATTTTATAATTATTTTATTTTATCTACATAAAAAAATAACGATTGTCAGCTGCATTTATTAGCATTTCGCGTTTTTTTTTGTATATCTATGACTTGTATATTATTAATTTCATTAGATAGTGCAAGTATAAATTAGAAAATTGGTACGTTATTTCCATAGTTTTTATTCATTCATAAATACTGGGATCCGCTCCTACAGGTGCGCGAAGCCTTGATCACTACTGTAAACAAAACATTCATCTCGCCGAAAATGTTCATGATTCCGCTAAACTGAGAAAGTTTACACATGATTTATCATCTCATAAGAAACATCAGCCCTGTGCAATGCAGAAATGCTCCAATTGAAGGTGGCATGTCAGATTTGTTTTCCGGCAGAACCTCTAAAAATGAAAGTGAAAGTAGGGAAATTTTAGAGTTCTCACTGGCGTTATAATACACAAAATAATTCGGCTGATCTTCTTAAAAAATTACATTTGCCAAGCTTTTTTGGTAGGAAAGATACTGCCAATTAACAAGTATGAGGCTCAGTTCAGTACATCTGCCCAATTTCTTTTATGCAAGTCTGCAATTTTAGGAACTTGTAATTTTTACCTGCACTACTTTCTACTCCTACCGATTCTAAAAATAAATAGTGGGATGTACCCAATTAAGGTCTTCCGTTTCCAACGGAAAGGACTGATACGACTTGATGGTTGTCCAAGCTTAGCTAATGGACCATTGTTTTAGTGATGATAAAAATGAAAGTCTTGTCCAGTACGGGGCGACATATGCTATTGCTTGCAATAGCAGACTTTCTAGTTATTATGTTCCCCAAACGAAGTTGGGGAACATATTGTTTTTACTCTGTTTCTTATTATTATTATTAAGGTCTTCCGTTACGTTATAGTGATTCTACTGTTTCTTATTAAGGTCTTCCGTCTTCACGGAAGAACTTCTAGTGATTCTACTGTTTCTTATTATTAAGGTCTTCCGTCTTCACGGAAGACCTTATAGTGATTCTACTGTTTCTTATTATTAAGGTCTTCCGACTTCCTTCGGAAGACCTTACTGTTTTTCTTATGTTTCCTATTATTATTATTTTTCCCTTTTCATAGTACACGTGATTTCTCCGAAACTACTGAACCGATTTCAAAGATTTTTTCAGGAATGATGCATTGTTGTAATATCTCCAGACCTTTTTTTCATTTTTTTGAAAATCACTTCCGGTCGCATTTTTTGTCCGATTTTCTTTTTTTAAGTTGTCATTTTGTCCAAGCATCTTCTTGTAAATCACTCAAGATTGAATCATGATATTTTCAGGGATTATAAAACATCTTATTGAGTTATGCATGACGTCTTTTAATTTCGCATCCGTCACTTCCGGTCGACACAGGAAGGGATGTTTAATTTTAAGATTTTTTGAAAAATTTAACGGGATTGATTAAAGGCAAATAGAACATATATTTTTATTCACAATCCTCAACAAAAAGCATCCATCAGAAGTACTTCCGGTAAAAACCGGAAGTAGTCGAAAATTCAAAGTTTTTCCTTTGAATCAAAATAAATCAAATAAAACGATTGAATTTGAGTTTTTCAATTTTTTTCTGACTTGCTGACTGTGATGTCAGCCGGAAATAATGCCGGAATTGTCAAAAGTCGTCAAATGACGTCACTTCCGGTCAAAACGCGTAATTACTTTTGCACCGAGAATAGTTTGGCAAGAAATATACAACAAAAGTTGTGCGTAATTATGAGAGCTTTCATATAAGATTTAGGAAAAGGGGCTGGCCCCTATAATTAGGCCAGGGGTAAATAGATCATAAACGTTTTTTTTTTCTGAGAGCTAAAAATATTAATTTTTTAATGGTAACAGTTATACTATGAAAAATTTTATCTGAAATCATTTCGAATTGATGAAAAACCCTGTCATTTGGTATAAAGATAAACAAACTCCAAATTATATTTGTTTTTTATAAAACAAATATGTGGGAAACCTTACATGGACAAGTTGTCTAGCTACTGTAGCCAGCCAAGCCTTTACAGTGCCACTAACGCACAGTTTTAGCAGGGACCTATAACACTAACATAGGTCCCTGGTTTTAGTTGATGCATCAGTAATTAAGATATATAGTGTTGATTCGGTGTTTCTCTGTTTTCTTTTTATGCAAGTAATTTAAAATGTGATGTATGTACACAACAAAAGGTGAAATCAAAATGGGTTTTTTCTGCATTTGTATAGGTGTAAACAACGCGCGGCATTGTGGGAAACGGGAAGGTACTAAAGACTTGATATGCTAAAATCCTGATTTGACCTGATTAAAAATTATCAGTAATATTCCAAACAAATGAATTCTTGTATAACATAATGCATCATAGTCAAAGGTCTTTAAAATAAGACATTTTAAGTACTCAATATTATCATTTAATTTAAAATAAAAACATCGGGTAATTTCAGGTCTTTAGTACATCCGGGTTTCAGTGTGTCCCATCGAAATCGGCAAATCGGACACATGTTTATCATGTTTACAAAGTGAAGTTGAGGATTTTCTCACCATACAAGCCGTATGTAAACATGCACGGACATTTTATCTGCAGCTCAAAGTACTTTATCAATCCTCTGGAGTATTATTCTAAGCAAAATTATCCGATTTATATATTCTTGTGTGAATTGTTTACGAGGAAATTCCGACTGTCACAGTAATAAACAAGGATGAACACTCTTGACTCTGTTTCGGATTCCCCAGTGATAATTGTATCGAATGATTAAAGAGCTGACGGTTACATTTTAATTTATGATTGGCGTGGACCATGGGAATGAATTCGAAGGTAAGATTTTTTTTTACCTAAAATTTACATTATATTACTATGGCAGCTTAGAGCATTTATCAGCTGTCGATATTTTTAGAAATACACAGACACAGCGATATATTAACTGTTTTACAATTCAGACGCTCTCAGTTAGCCTTTTAAAATCCCCACAGCTTTAAATTTTATTTAAATATGTGTGAGCATGTAATTTCAACAAGACTTGCTTTCAACATGTTCAAAACAAAATGTTTTTCAACTAAAAATATGTTGACGGGTGTGATGTTAGGGTACGATAAGCATGGTAAGGGCAGATACTTATTCACTTTTAATTTAGATCAGGCTTGTCAAACCGCACTACACATTTGGTGCATCGATGCATGTTCACATGGACTGAGTTCAATTCAAATTATTTTAATTCCAATTAATTTACTGCGCATTAAATTACTTCGCATTAGCTCCTTGTGAACACTAACATGACTAAGGTAAGCTAATTCCAATTAAATTTTGAGGCATGTGAAATGGCAAAATTAAGTCAAATGCTACATGTTAGTGGTCAGCTTTAAGTACTTGTGCTATTTTTGAGTGAAAAACTAAGGAAAATATAGTGTTAATCACTAGGCATGTGAAATGGCAAAATTAAGTCAAATGCTACGCTGAAAAACTAAGGAAAATATAGTGTTAATCACTAAAATGTGAAAACAGACACTGTGACATTATGTCAAATACATCTGTTTACGCCTAAGGTGACATGATTTGTAAATGATGTCATAAAAGCCTAACTGAAGCCTGCATGACTGTCAAAGTAAAATTTTTATTCGATTTGGTTACTTTGCATTATAATTAGCTGTCATGTGAACACAGTTTGATTCGCATTAGTTTGATTTGCATTTAATTTAGTTTACTTCGCAATAATTTACTGCGAATTAAACTCTCCGTCTGAACAGGGCACTAGACTCTAAAGTCACATGACGTCGTAGTGTAAGTTTGGCCTATAATACCACTTTAAAGCTTGAATGTAGCTCAAAGAAGCAAAGCACTGTGGGTCCAAAGTTACTGCAGAAAAAAATTTAGTATAATTTATTGACAAAATAATTGCACACAATATAATATTGCTCAGTTAATTAAATCAATATTTTATTATGTCATATGTATGTTTCTTAGTTAAATTGCAAAAGAAATTTGTAAAAAAAAAAAAAAAATGTAATAGTAGAGTTTGCTTTTTTTTGTGATAAGGCTGCAGAAATGGTTTGTTTGTTAATTAGTCTATTGAAAATTTTTCAGTCATTTTATGATGCCACCACTTGGGATAGTAAGCTGCAAATATAGACTTGTACTCAGCACTTATTGCCTTTGAGAAGTAAGGGATCCTTTTCGTGCCAACACCCACACCTACTGTGACACAGAATCTCGGTTTATACAGTCTCTTTGGAGTAACCTGTCTCTAGCATTTAGCAGTAAGTATCAGCTTCTTATTGATACTTTGATTGATAATGTTATCATGAGAATCTCACTCATTCACTCATTTAATATATACTGGTGAATAGCTTCAATATGGACCTTTACTTGGAACTCAGGGTCATTATCCTAACATCTACTGTGAGGTTTTTAGGGTCTAATTCACTACAAATGTTGGGTGCATGGTTAGGGAAAATAACTGCATACATGTTTTTGTCTTAGGTTTGATGCAGTGAATTAAAATCAAGCCCAGCTTCATGATTATACATAGCGATTGCCCTACCACTAGGCTACCATAACAGACAATGATGTATTTGGGTTATATAGTAAAAAACGCTTAGGCAAACACTTATAATAAAAAGAAGCTTATCGAAAATTGATTTTTATTCCCAGTCTTTTTAAAATATATATGGAAAACTAAGTGGTGTCCTGATAAGGCAATTTGTTAAAGTGTGTGTTAGGAACAATGTGCTAACACAGTGTTCTCAACACTGTTAGGCTAAGGCAACTTAGAACAACATGCAGTTGTGCTGATGCTCAACATGCTGCCATGCTAAGGCCATTCCAAGCTTTTTCTATGTTTAGCGTCCGTGTGCGCCTTGGTTTTTGACACCCCATGTTAGAAAAAACACACAACATCAGGAGTCCTGAAATTGATTAATTTAGGCAAAATTGTTGAATTTGTCAATTTCTCCAAATAATTCTGTACAGTAAGTTATATTTGGTGTATTGTAAGCATTTATTCCCTTGTTTATGCTTAAGAATAGACATTTCTTCTATTAAAGTAGTTTAATTAGATCAAATCATTGAAAATCATTTTAATTCTGTGTTTTATGTTTTGGCTTCTGTGTTGTTGTTTTTTTTGCAAATAGATTGGTAGGTTTTTGAAAGATGGGTGGACGCTAAACAGAGAAAAAACTTGGAATGGCCTAATACAACTTTACACAATCTATTAGGCCAAAATAAAAAATACTCCTGTTTCCTGTCACCCGACCTACCCTACATTTTACCCTCCGACCCTAAAAGTTTTTATTACATTTTCATTTTTTGGATAACTATTTTTCTAAAATACTGAAGTTGACCAATGATATTTACAGAATTAATACATCACAAGTGTACAGGTTACCTTTACTTTATAAATCTTGATTAACAAACTTGCTTTGAAACTGTTAACATATTTTCTTGTTATTACATTTATTACCTGCTTTATTTTCTGCATTCATTAAATTTTGAAAATAAAATTTTTTCTCAAAATAAAATTTTTTCCCTACATACCGACCCTAATTTTTTTGGTCAGGGGACAGGAAACATGATTATATTTTATTTTGGCCTTATGTGTAAGCTTGACGGCGTAGTGTAAACAGCCTGCTGAAACTTTATTACAAACGCACTAAGTACATTGTCACCGTGTTGTCATAAGCACACTAGCCCATTCTCATAAGCGTGATAGCACATTTTTACTTCACGCTAGCATGTAAGTGTCTTAAACAATTAGCATGCTGTCATAAACTTAGTAGCATGGTGTTTTAAATGAGCTAGAGCAGCATTGTTACTTTGTGCTAGCTCATTGTTTCTTCTGGATGCTGTTTTGTCACTTCATTAGTGCATTGTTCCTAATGTGCTGTAACACCTTTATGAATGGCCTTATCCTGACACATAAAAAATCATAACCAGATACCATCTTTCTGACTGATTAGTCGGTTAACAACTGTTAACCATTACCATTCCTTATAAATTTTGACATGAACAAGTTATGTACATACCCTTTATTTGAAATCATGAAAAACTAATATGTTATTTATTACATCCTCAAATGACTGCCTGTAAACCTAAATTTATAAATGATTATAGAGTAGTTTTACAAATAATACACATGCAGAAATATGACAGTATACATTTATTGACTGAGTTCGAGGGCAACATGCGTTTTGCAGACCAAAGAACCAAACTGTCTGCCCGAGGCCGTTAGGCCGAAGGCAGACAGTTTGGTTCGAGGGTCCGACAAAACGCATTTTGCCCGAGAACTCTGTCAATAAATGTTTTGTTATACCTTTCATTTTATTATATATTTTTTGACATACATGTATTTTGTACTATATTCCGTAATGTAACATTAGATCTGTCATTGTTTAAAACCAAAGAATGAAAATGAGATTAAGCTCCGCCCATTCTGTGACGTAAGCAGTCCAACATCTCTCCGAGCGGTCCAACATCGATTTTTTTATGCCGCTCAGGAAAACATTAAAAATGTTAGACTTTTTTCTGTATAGATTTTTATAGGAACAATTTTTTAAAGGTATAACAATATCTTATAACTAAGTTTGATGGTTTATCTTATCTTATAAGTTGTACTTTAAAAAAAATCAATTTCTTTTGATAGGTGTGACTGTCATCTGAGTACTGAAATTTGATGCCAAGCATGATCATGATTTGCCAGAAGAGCCTCTTTTGGGAGATGACAAAGAATAAACAGCAGAATGAAATTGAAACAATCAACTGAATCAAGTCTCAGTTTAAGAAGATGATTTTAAATATATCATATTTAAATTTTGATTTGAGAAACAGTAGGGATGTGCGATTTTATCGGTATACCGGTATATCGCGATTTTTTGTTGCGTGATACGTATCGTGATACGGAGACCTAAATACCGGTATTTAAGTACATATTATAAAGCCCAAAAATTATTCATTTACTTGTTTTATCTTTTCAAATTACAATTACAGAAAGTATAAAAATGTTGTAAAACGTGAAAAGAACGGCATCTTACCGTCCAAACATAGTTGATTTGATATACATCAATATTTCAAGAAAATAAAATTTTGTTTTTCAAGCAAATTTTTTAGAAAAATAATGACTTTTTATATAAAATCATTGTAAAAACTGCTTTTAAAAATATCATGATTTTATCGTGATATTGTGGGAAAAAATCGTGATATATCGCGGTACGAAATTTTTTGGCGATACCCATCCCTAAGAAACCGACATAAATCCAAAAATATGATTATATCAATTGCTTTCAGTTTTTCAAGATAAATAGATTTTGTTGCAAAATCTAATATGTTTAATTTGGAATAAATGTTCTTTTAAATATTTGTCAGATCTTGCATGTTTACATCTGTATTGAGGTCTTCCGCTTCCAAGGGAAGACATACCAATTCTAATGGTAAAGATGATAGAGGTCTGTCTTCAGTGGCAATATATAAGATCTAATATGTGTATTTTTACAGTATAATTGAAGGAAGATTGCTATCTTGGCATAAACAACTAAAGCATTAACAAATGTGCATGATTCAGAACAAAGGACATGTTATTTCAAACACAAGATCAAAGAGATGTCCAGTCACATTTCAAAGTCAACAAAGCACAAAATCTGTTTACAGTTTAGCTCATATGAGCTAAAGCTGTAGTAAAATTTTGAAAATTTACCCATTATCATCTGTATCTTAAATTCTTCAGAATTTCATTTCCTTCTCAGAACAACTGGACAAAGTTAAGTTAAACTTGGGCCATTCCGAGTTTTTTCTCTGTTTAGCGTCCACCCATCTTTCAAAAACCTACCAATCTATTCGCAAAAAAAAACAACAACACAGAAGCCAAAACATAAAACACAGAATTAAAATGATTTTCAATGATTTGATCTAATTAAACTACTTTAATGGAAGAAATGTCTATTCTTAAGCATAAACAAGGGAATAAATGCTTACAATACACCAAATATAACTTACTGTACAGAATTATTTGGAGAAATTGACAAATTCAACAATTTTGCCTAAATTAATCAATTTCAGGACTCCTGATGTTGTGTGTTTTTTCTAACATGGGGTGTCAAAAACCAAGGCGCACACGGACGCTAAACATAGAAAAAGCTTGGAATGGCCTTGGCACAGAGCATTCTTTAGTGTAGATTTCTGTGATTTAGTGATTTTCATAGGGTCACATTGACCAGCATTTTTCTCAAAATTGCTTTTAGACAGAAACATAATATTTTCAGTGATGATAGAGCTACATGTGCTGATGTGACACATATCTCTCTCTTTCTCCTATGGCTTGTAAAAAATCCCATCGGGGATTTAGAAAATGTTCACACCTTTTCTGCAATATTTCAACTATAAAGGGCTTGCCCCTATAATTAAGGACTTAGAGGGACCAAAATTTTTTCCTTAATATCTGAAAAAAAAATTTGAATTTGTAATATGTCAAAGAAGCAAAGTTGTTCAAAATGTCAAGCTTAATCTGTTGAATTCGTCAAAATGCGTCTGGTGACGTCGCTTCTGGTCAAACCGAAAGTCATCAGAAAGTGCATATTTTTGTCATTCTTGACAAGGTTTTGGGTAACATATATCACTGAAGGCATTAAACTTAATTTTTTGTCAATTCACATCACTTTTGGTCAAACCAGAAGTAGCCAAAAAAGCTTATTTTGAAGGTTTTGACCCAAAATTGAAATTATAAAGTCACTAGAGACAACTTAGCTCATTGCTTTCTTTTTGTTGACGTCACTTCCGGTCAAAACAGGACGGAAGACCTACTCGTTGCTTTGCAACGAGCTTTGCTCTAGTTATTAAGGTCTTCCGTCTTCACGGAAGACCTTATAGTGATTCTATTGTTTCTTATTATTATTCTTATTAAGGTCTTCCGTCTTCACGGAAGACCTTATAGTGATTCTATTGTTTCTTATTATTATTCTTATTATTATTATTATTATTCTTTTTTTTGACAAAATTTTGTGCAGGCGATTTCTCGAAAACTATTCAGCGGCTTTTCACGAAACTTTCACAAAATATGTGTCATTATATGAAGTTTTTACATTCGAAGAGAAATTTGGAAAATTCGCTTCTGGTGCCAAGTTATGGACGATTTCCTGATTTTAAAATGCGATTTTGTCGCCCCTTTTTATCGAAAATGGCTAAGGATATGAACTGGAGACTTATTGGAGATGATAGATCATGACTTTGTGGTTTGCAGAATCGCCTTTTCGTGAGTCGTCAGTACTTCCGGTCGTTACGAGATGCAAATTTAAAAAAATCGTATTTTCTAACTTTTTTGTTTTTTAGTATTTTTCATTTATATTTGGTATGGTAATAGAAGCCCTCCTTATAATGCTTACTATTTAATTTGTTTGAATGTTGATTAATCTAAAATCTAGATATCAGCATTCAAAAATCTGAAGCGGGTCCAAAATGGCGGCTGTCTCTGTCAACGCCGACATTTCGCAATAGTGGTTTACGGAGGCAGACGAGCGTTTGCTTTAACGAAAGTAACATAAGAATAAATGAAATGTAAATGAATACTTGGATTGTCACGTCGTAGTTTCGTTGCAGTTCTGTGTCAAACTAACGTCTTCTATAATTGGTTTTGGCTGGTTTTCAAAGTAGGAAAAGAAAAGACTAAATGTGCAAATGAAATTCGATATGGAAAAACAGATCTTAAATCAAACTTATAAGTAATACTTTCTCAAAAAAGAATATCAATTAATATTGTCAGTATAAATCTTAACCACTGTTTTTCCTATGCACTCTTGTGTCATATTAAACTAATAAATAAGACAAAAATAAGAAAACGATTTTTTAAAGATCGCTTCATGGAGTTTATTTTAGCATTCTTGTCTCGAAGACCTGATTCAAGTGATTGAGCATAAATGATATCTGATTCCTTGACCATCGAAGGGCGAGCCATGTTTTTCGGCGAAACGTTTCAACCTTTTTCGATTAACTAATCGGGATTGTTCACTTTGGGGATAAACAGGAAATTGAGAAAAAAAATCATTTCCGTTTCACCGCTTTAGTGTTACATGGATATATACAATATGGCATTTGACAAATGTGTTAAATATACTTTCTAAATCTCGAATCTTAGGCTACAAGAACGTTATTTTTTTTAATTTCATTGAAGCTATCACACCTATTTAATAGAACATTCCAAAGAAAAAGCGCGAAGATTAACTCGTGGCGTTTGGCGCTAAATTTTGAATAGTAACCTGCCTTTCATAATTTTAAGAGAGAAGCATATTCGTTAATATATACAAGTAGATTTAGAGTAGAGGTCCCGATAGCGTAATATTTAGTGTGCGTTGGAATTTCATGCTAGCGACTTGGGTTCAATCCCCCTTGTGTGCAAATCTTTTTTTTACTTTTTCAGCTCAATTTTACGATTTCTTTCCTGAATCGGACGGAAGACCTCTCGTTGCTCGCAACGAGTTTCACATCTAGTTATTATTATTATTATTCTTTTTTTTGACAAAATTTTGTGCAGGCGATTTCTCGAAAACTATTCAGCAGTTTTTCATGAAACTTTCACAAAATATGTCTCATTATATGAAGTTGTTACATCCGTAGAGAAATTTTGAAAATTCGCTTCTGGTGCCAAGTTATTGACAATTTCCTGATTTTAAAATGCGATTTTGTCGCCCCTTTTTCTTCAAAAATGGCTAAAGATATGATCTGGAGACTTATTGGAGACGATAGTTTGTCACTTTGTGGTTTGCAGAATTACCTTCTCGTGCGTCGTCAATACTTCTGGTCGTTACGAGATGCAAATTAAAAAAATCGTATTTTCCAACTTTTTTGTTTTTCAGTATTTTTCATTTATTTTTGGTATGTAAATAGAAACCCTTCTTATAATGCTTACTATACAATTTGTTTGAATGTTGATAACTCTAAACTCTAGATATTAGCATTAAAAAATCTGAAGCGGGTCCAAAATGGCGGGGCTCTCTGGCAACGCCGACATTTCGCAATAGGGGTTTACGGAGGCAGCCGAGCGTTTGCTTGAACGAAAGCAACATAAGAATACATGAAATGTAAAGGAATACTTGGACTGTCACGTCGTAGTTTCGTTGCATTTCTGTGTCAAACTAACGTCTTCTATAATTGGTTTGGTTGGTTTTCAAAGTAGAAAAAGAAAAGACTAAACGTGCAAATGAAATTCGATACCAAATATCTTTTGTGCATCACGGAAAAACATATACACTGGATGAAAAATACAGTTTCCGCATGGCTGAAACTCTACTGAAACTCTGCGGAAACTTAAGGTTACTAATAGTTTCCGCAAAGTTTCAGTGCGGAAACTTCAAGTTTCATCAAGTTTCCGCAGTGCGGAAACCAAAGGTGTCCACGAATCCAAATAGTTTCCGCAACTGAAACTTGCTGAAACTTGAGGTATACGCAAGGTTTCAGTATGCGTATATGGTTGAAATACATATGGTGTACCATAGGTTTCCGCAACTGAAACTTGCTGAAACTTGAGGTTTACGCAAGGTTTCAGTATGCGTATACGGTTGGAATACATATGGTGTACCATAGGTTTCCGCAACTGAAACTTGCTGAAACTTGGTTTCCGCAAGGTTTCAGTATGCGTATACGGTTGAAATACATATGGTATACCATAGGTTTCCGCAACAGAAACTGTACTATAAATTATACAATTTAGCCCAGCTTTTCAACCAAAACTCATTTCCCCCCTGAATTTTCATATTGGAAAAAACAAAACACAGTCACACTAGTTATCAAAGAATATTTAATGTTATTATCAACGTGTACATACATTGTCTTGGCCATTTATTTTCTCTTGCATCATAAATATTTTTACAACTAAGTCCGAGCTCTCATGTCACAACAGGAGGACAGAGAAAATGTCTGCATTTAATGATGTCTTATACATGAGAGATATAATCTTGTGAGAGGAACTTAGAACTGCAATCAATCAACTAAACCTGAATGATTCGGTGTATGCAAGTCTAGTATCATCAAGGAAATGTAAAAGTACTTGGTATGATAAATGCACAAGTTCACATCATTAGTAGCCAATAAGCACCAAAGTGGATTTCTTTGTTAAATATTCATTTTGTAGTCCATCATCAACCAACAGAAAAGTCCTTGAGTGGTCCACATTTTTGAAGACCCACTTGCACTTCAAGTTCAGGTTGGATTGACCTGCTCGTCAGTTACTTCAACCTATTGAAAATATATAAAAATATAGTTTAACAAAATCCCAATTTAAATAAAACAACATGTTATATCCTCTTGCATACTCGCTACACAACATCTAACAGCATCCATAGAAGGTCACGTCAAATATAAAATACGGAACAACTCAGACTCTAGACTTATTCATTCCAATAAATTAAATACAATAATTTTTGCATTCGAGTATTTGATTGGTTAATAGAATTTAACGTCTGGCGTGACACTCTATAGGATGCCATTAGATTTTAGCCAATATGTGCGCAGATCTAACATTTAAGGTCAGACGAGACGTTCCTCAAAATCTGTTTTGTATATTTTCGTAATGTATGAAAAATGTTCAAAATTTTAATAACATTCTGATTTCTAAACCAGTTTCTAAATGTTTTTAAAAAATCCAAACACTTAAACTTTTCAAATTCGATTTTTTTTTCTTCCCAAAAGGATTATATAAGAAAAACTATCCCTGGTATCTTGCAGAAATACCTGGTAAGGTACCTCAATTTTTTGTGTGTAAACATGTTTTAGTAGCAAT
>NW_026919699.1:0-15869 GCF_032062105.1 Saccostrea cuccullata
AAAAGTTTTAAATTATTTTTGGAATTTTACATTAGTTAATTGTATTTGCTCGATAAGATATTCACAAATCATTTCTCCTATGTAAAAGACATTAAGAAATAATTTGAAAAAAAGGAATATCCGTCATTTTGAATCGCCATTTTAACTTTAAACTTACAGCTGCACCATCATTCAATTGTAGAACTGTGAGATGTAGAGGAAAAATAAAAATCTGCAGTGTATTTGCAAATGTAAAATCCTAAACAAAAAGAATAAAGAAACAATTATAGACAAATAAATCAGAGAAAATTTGAATTATCTGTAAAAATGGCTAAATTTTCTAGTTAAACTAATAATGTTAGCATTTTATAGTATTTTTTTATAGTTTTATTCCATAGTCAGATAATCACTCATAACTTCTCCATTTATAGAAAATAAGAAAAATTGGATGTCCCCTTTTTGAATCGCCATTTTGACCCCTTTAACGCCATTTTCATAAGGCCAGCATATTTTTTCGGATTCAGCATGCTCGAATTAGGGTGTAAAACTATGCTGGACCAAAATAATAATTATTTGCCGTTAGAAGTATTTTTTTCAAAATCGGACCGGTTTAAAAATGTATATTTTTAAAATAATAAGCAGGTGGTTAATGAAGTGACCTGGATAATCACCTCTTTGGTTTTCATTCTTTACATATCAAAATTGTACATTGATCCGTTTTAAATTTAAATCATGTACATGTAACGTATTACTGAAAATACCACGAACAACATTTCTGTTAAAAAAATCACTCGACATTTATCAACTGGTAAAAAAAAAAATAACTATAGAAGAGCTTTAAGAAAAAATAAACCCTTTTTCACCCCTTTCCCCTTTACAAAGATAAATCCTACCACATTAGAGTTCCAAATGACAATGAAGAATAAACGATCTGTGAACATTTATGCAAGCTGAACGCTGAAAAAGCAAACGGTGAACGCTCCATGAACGGTGGACGCCCCGGGATGGTGAACTCTAAACACAAAAATTTAAACGAACGCTTAACGAATAGTGCGCGAATTGAATAATGGAAAATACTAATGTTTCAGGGATTGTTTTGTTTATTATCGTTCTCTAGGGATATCATAAATTAAAATAATTCCACATTTGTGTCTTAAAAACAAAGATATTTTTTCCTTTTTGTAGGTTTTTGTTAATTAATTTCCTAAGTGTTATTTAACATCAGTTATTATGATTTGTTTTTATTACAAGACAATGTTCAGAACCAATTTACAATGACTTTACTAGCACTGTTAAGGCTTACTTTAAAAAAATGCGTCAGATAAGGACTAGTTTAAAGTCCTTCAAAATACGGGAAACCTAAAAAAAAAAAAACAGAGCAATCTCAATTTTTTTTTATTGAATGTTAAGTTTATAAACTTAAAAAATTTTGGTGAAATTTCCATTTCAGCTCTCGTTTCATAAGTATTTGGCTATTTAAAAGCGTTCAAAATAGGGACAGTAGTCATGGTTGTTTGAATGTCCCTTTTGTTGAAGGGGACAGTGTCATACTAAGTACGCTGTCAAAATTCTTTAAAAAAACCTGAAATATCCCTTGGGATATATTTGCAGTTTATCAGAATGCTAACTGAAAAAAAGGATGTGCGAGAAATTGGTGTTCCTACCATGCTTTGAAAATAAATTGTTAAATAAGGTAGAACATTTGGTCAGTGGCAGAGGATATATCATTATAAAATTGGCAGTGGACAATGAAAAAAAAAGGTTTTATCAAGAAAAAACAAGGATAGTTCACATATCCTTCTTTTGCTTTTTTAATTTTTTTCAGAGAAGAGAAAATTTATCTTGAAAGAAGTTTGGCCTAGATGAGAATCTAGGGGGGAAAAATTAAGAACAAATTGAAATAAGATACAGTAGCATTAGAATTGAAGAAAATCATAAAAGAATCAAATTTGTCATCCTCTTTGTACTTTTTTCACAAATCAGCACAAAATGTTGTAGGCATGATACATTAAATATGGGATTGAATAACAGATAATCTTTGTAAAAAATCTGACAGATGAAAAAAAATGTTTAATAAATGAATTTTTAAAAACTTACATGTTGTAAATTTGGCATTCCATTAAAAGGGGTTGTTGAAATGGTGGTTATCTTGTTTGGGAAAATAGGGATTGAAATTATATTTTGTCAAAAATTCATTCAAGTATCTATTCTCCCAAAAAATCGCTTTACTGTAAAAACAAATTTTGTGGGGATAAAATTTCGTTGATTTGTCATCAAAAATAGTTTCGTTGGCATTTAATTTCGTTGTTTTGTGAGTAAGCCTTTTCAATATAAAGTCTTAAAAAATTTCGTGTGGGATTTAATTTCGTTGAATATTGCTAACAACGAAATAAACGAAATTTAATCCCCAACGAATATTTGTGCTTTTTCAGTATGTTGATCTAAATCAATCTAACGATATTTTTTAAATATAATAAAAACTCTTCAGGTAGGTTATATTATACAATTATACTTTTTGGGTTGAATATGGTTTGTTATTCGCCTCGGTCAATATGGTTATTTTTCTGGTGAATAACAAACCATATTTACCCAAAGAAAAATTGTTTTATTACATAGTCGGGATTTGGATAGATAAGACATTGAAGGCTGTATGACGACACCATTTTCATTTGCGATCTTCTATTCGAATGCATGGTAAAATGTATATTGATCTTGTATTTCATTTACTTGCTAGAAATATGTAATAACGATCTTCTGTCAGCTGTATCATTATCTTGCCTACCATTATTGTTTTTGTTTATGTTTTATGTCTTTATGTTTTTGTTTGTTTTTGTTTGCCGTTTCATATTAATATTGGTTTTCTTTCCATTTTTCCATAACAAATAAAATATATAAAATTAGAACGAACCTGGTTTTTTTTTTCAACAAATAAGACCGTTACTCTGTGACATTCATATCAGGGGAATTTTTTTTTTTTTCTTTAGACCTACATAGAAATAGGTAATATTTTGCGGTTCGTTACAGGGTCAGAAAATTGCTTAAAGAGATTAATATAATTTTCGAAATAACCCCTATGTTTTATATTTATACCCGCATTTTAAAAAATTTTGGGTAGTTTTTACTCATGTCTGTCCGTCTGTCCGTCCGTCCGTCCGTCTGTCACACTTTTTTTTCCCCTAATCCTCTTACATTTTACACAGTAGCCTAATCATCTTTTGGGAGATGGTTGGTGGTGTCATGTAGATGTGAGTAAGGTTTCGGAATTTTATTTTGCCCCGGGGGTCAAAGGGGGTTTGGGAAAAAATAGTTTTTCATCAAAAAGCCCCGTCTTCCCTGAACTCCTCTTACAATTTACACAGTAGCCTAATCATCTTTTGGGAGATGGTTGGTGGTGTATGTGATGTGCAGGAAGGTTTCCCCGGGGGGTCAAATGGGGGTCAAAAATGACATTTTTTATGCAAAAAACCCGCTCTTCCCTAAACTCCTCTTACATTTTACACAGCAGCCTAATCATCTTTTGGGAGATGGTTGGTGGTGTCATGTAGATGTACAGCAGGGTTTTTGAATTTTGATTTGCTTAAGGGGGTCAAATGGGGGTCGAAAAATGACATCTTTTATGCAAAAAGCCCCGTCTTCCCTGAAGTCCTCAAACATTTTACACAGTAGCCTAATCATCTTTGGGGAGATGGTTGGTGGTGTCATGTAGATGTGCAGTAAAGTTTCGGAATTTAGATTTTGTTTGGGGGGGTCAAATGGGGGTCAAAAATGACGTTTTTTATGAAAAACCCCGTTTCCCTGAACTCCTCTTACATTTTACACAGTATTCTAATTATCTTTGGGGAGATATTGGTGGTGTATGTAGATGTGCAGAAAGGGTTTTCAGAATTTTGTTTTTGCCTGGGGGGGTTAAGGGGTTGGAAAAAGGACGTTTTTTTAAAAAGCCCCGTCTTCCCTGAACTGTCTTACATTTTACACAATAGCCTAATTATCTTTTGGGAGATTGTTGGTGGTGTCATGTGATGTGCAGTAGGGTTTTGGAATTTTGATTTTCCCGGGGGGGTCAAATGGGGGTAAAAATGACGTTTTTTATGCAAAAAGCCCTATCTTCCCTGAACTCCTCTTTCATTTTACACAGTAGGCTAATCATCTTTTGGAGATGGTTGGTTGTGTCATGTAGATGTGCAGTAAGGTTTTGGAATGTTGATTTTGTCCCGGGGGGACTAATGGAGGTCGAAAAATGATTTTTTAAAAAAGTCTTAAATCACTTCTTTAAAACTAAGCGAAATACAAATTAAAAAGGATGGAGGTCAAGGTCACAGGAATATGCAAGGTGAAGTTTTATGCATTTAGTAGTTTCACTAATACATATCAGCATATCATGCTTGAAAAAAATATTTTAATGATTTAATGAAACTGAGCTTAACACTTTTTTTTTAAAAAAGAGAGGTCAAAGGAAAGGTTCCCAAAATTTGTCAGTTGTAAAGCTTACATCAATATGAATTTACTATTAGCATATGAAGTTTGATAAAACTATAATTAATGGTTTTTTTAAAACTTAGATAAACACATATTTTTTAAAAAATGAGGTCAAGGTCAAAGGAAAATTCAAGGTAAAATAAGTTGATGTTTTACCTCAGCGGTATGTACATGTATACATATGGAGTTTGATAAAAATATCGTGAATGGTTTATTCAAAACTACTAGACATTAATTTTAGAAAAATGAGCAGAGTTCAAGGTTACAGGAAAGGTAAGGTTAAAAAAGTAAACATTGTCAAGCTTACATCAGTATGTTTATCATGTGAAGTTTCATTACACAACTTGAATGGTTTCTTTAAAATAAAGCTAAACACTAATTTTAAGAAAAGTTAAGTGAGGGTAAAGGAAAGGTCAAAGTCAAAAAATTTGCTCAGTTTGGGTATTTACATTAGTATGCATCAACATATGGACTTTGATAAAAAAAATTTAGAAAGTTTCTTTGAGCCCGATGGAAAGACAGATGGAAGGGTGGGGGACGGCATGACAAAACTATACATGTATTCCTAATCATGGTGTGGCATAAAAAAAATTTAAATTAATTTTATGAGGATGTTTCCCTTATCAAGATTATACAAGCAAATTCAAAGAATTGTTTTGCTTTCTGTGTTTTAGTGAATGGGATGCCATAATTTTGGCAGATTGTGTGTCAAATATGCACCTCTATCATATATTTATTTTTGAAAATTAGGTCAAAGGGGAAAAACATAGCATGCTCTGTAACATTTTGATGCAGGTAATGTACATGTAAAATTAAAGTCCCATCTTTTTAATCAAAAGTTATATATACGTCAATATAATATTTTTGAAAAGTAGGTTAAACTTCTAGGTCAAGGTCACAGAGTCAAAAGTTATGATATATTTAGAAAATCTTTTCGCATGTTATAAACATGTATAATTTGAATCCCTTTCTTTTCTCTTTCAAAATCATCAATTTAAAAAGTTATTTTTTGGAAAGCAGGTAAAACTTTAAGGTCAAATCTAACTTGGGTTAAAAAATCATAGTATATTTAGAAAGTTTTGTGGTAATGTACATGTGAATATGAAAGCACTATCTCTTTTTATTCAAAAGTTATGACCAAGGTTAAATTCATTGTGACAGATACACATACCCTGTCAATAAGATGGACAGACTGACAGACAAATGAGATTTATTCCCCTCCCCCTTTCCCCAAAAAGGGGGGCAATAATGCCCTTGCTGTTCTTGGGAAAAAGATTTATGATGAAAAAAATCCCCCGCACATTTCTTAACGCAAATCAATATTGTGTTTTTATGTATTTTTTTTGTTGTTAAACATCCCTCTCAGGAATTTTTCACTCAAATGGAGACACCACCACTTGAAAAATGATGAGGACAAATTAATTTTAGGTCAACATTCATTTTAGGAGTTTACTACAATGCAGTAGGTTTGAAGCAAAATGTTTAAGTTATTTTGTAAAAGAAGTTAAAATTGTTTCACTCCATTGTTTAAGCTTTATTTCAATGTACAAAACGGAGTATTTTTTTCATGCGTAAATCGTAGTTATATTTTGGACATTTTATTCAAACTTATCAAATTTAAAAAAAATTACATTAACAACCTAGTATCATGCAAATGTAACCAAGGCTAATGGTAAGTATGAAACCCAGAAAAGTTAATTCTAAATATTTCTATTTTTTTGATTTTATTGGCGTAACAGGAGAGACAAAAACTCGTGGGATACACCTTTTTGTCTTCATATTTACAAGATGAGCTTATTTAAGACAATTTTAGTGTTTTTATGGGATTTATTATGAATAGTTTAAGGCATACAAGGAAAAAAATGAAAAGAAAATGATCAACATATGCCATAAATCACTTGTTAATTCAATGGAAAGGAGTGTAGGACATCACAAAATGTGCTAATTTGAGCTATTATCAATGTATTTTTTCTTTAAATATATCACACAGCTATAAAATTAATATTTGCCAACTACAGAATAATGTATTCTGAATATGATGTGAAAATTTATATTATTTTTACTTCATATACTTTTTTATCGGCTTGGACCAAAATTTTGGCGATTTTTGATAATGACTCATACACCAATCTATTTGTCTCATAACATTTTCCCCCTTTTTCATCTTTCCATTTAATTTTGAAGTGCTACGGATATATGATTTAAATCACTTTCATTTACAGTTACATGCCAAGAAAACCTAGCATTTTTTCCGGGAGAGCGAACTCAATAAAAGCTGAATTAACGTAAATTGTGATTTTTCCCCCCGGGAGAGGGCGCGAGGCAATTAACGTCAGCAGTTTTGAGGGGGGGGATTTTAGTTTTACTGGTTTTAAAACATAGGTTCAAAATTAATTATTTAGAAGCATTTGCCCCCCTTTTTTTTTTGGGGGGGGGTTCATTAAATCAAATACTGTTAAAAAAGTAAATTAAAGAAAAAAAAGTTAAAGAATTAATAATTATCGAAAACTAATTCTTCAGTTGAAATAAGCTGTCTTCCATTTTTTTTTTTACGTATTTCCATATATAAATATTTTTTTCCTTAGTAAAAATTTAAACCCTTTGGGTACATAAATTGGTAGTTTTTATAACGGTCAATGAGGGAAAAGGGTACCAATTTTCCCAGGATCCTTTCCTTGTTAAACAAGAGGGAAGAGGAGTAATAAATGGGGGACTTTCACACCAGAATCCCCAATAAAAATGAACTTGTAAAATGTAGGTCCATACATATAAAATTGATTTTCCTTTCTTTTGAGACGTTTTTCTATTTTATTCCAAGCCATTTTTGCATTTTGGCCCCGGGGTAGTAAATTTTATGTCATTTTTAAACAAATAAAGTTTTTGACAGGAACTATTTTTCCGGGGCATAGGATTATTCCTGCGGTGCAATCGGGATGTATAAACACATTTAAAACACATGGATTTGAGAGAAGCTGTGATTGCAGTTGAAAAAAATCAGAAAATGTCGTGTAAGTACCGTTTTGTGTGTGTGAGGATGTGTCAGCTTGTGACAGGTAATGTTTAATACCTCCTTCTAAATTTTTTTTTTTCAAGTAAACAAATATATATACCTGATTTTGTTTTTAAAGATTATTAATCTATATGGAATTTTATAGTGAAAACAATTACCGATGTGATACCTAAACTAACCTGATTGGCCATGTTTAATATTTTCATTTTACTGTAAAAATTTCACTGATAGAAATAAATGATGAAATGTATAAATTTATTTTTCTGTAACTAAGAAAGCTGAAAACCAGGATCTACTCCGTAAAATCTGCTCCCGTAAATTTTTTTCCAGCGTTTGGGGAAATGGGTGATTTGCATCAATTACACTTTGATTAACTTTTGCTGCGTAAACCGGGCGAGATTTCTTGGCATGTGTTTTGGTTTTCACTACCTTATATCGAAGTGGTATAACGATATCCATGACAGCTTATAAAAAAAATGTTTTCTAATATAATAATCCATTTATATAGAATACATTTTCGGGAATTTACAGTTGGCATATTTTAATTTTCAGATAATATGTGTTTACATGTAAGGAAAACTATCTTGTCTTTATCTTCAAGGTCTAACTAATCTGCCAATGACCGCTAGCCAAGTCTAAAAACCTAGCAGGTTGTTTCTAAAAAGTCATCTATTCTTAAAAAAGGATATGGAGTCTTAATTGGACATATTTATTAATTTGCAGCTGTCAATGATGAATCTTATGCTTCCACACTTTTTTTTCCCCAAAAAGATTGTTATATTCCAAGCAATGGGTAACGGTACTATTATAACTGAGCATTGTTTATCAGTTGAAATCATTTTTTTTTGAAACATTATCGGTCTTTACTTTGTAACTTTGATCTATGCCACATTAAATTTATTTAAACCCTGTTTCCAATTTTCAGAGGTCTGGTTCAGAGATGAATCCTAAAATGGTTTCATTTTCTCGTGAATTGTTTTAAAATGTACGTATATTTCAATATTGACTGAAAAAAATGTAAGAAATGAAAAAATTTTTAAATAATAAACAGGAGGTTAATAAAGTGACCTGGATAATCATCTCTCTGGTTTTCGGTTTTTGACATATCAAAATTGTACATCGACGTATCCGTCATGTGTATACCGTATTTAAATTTAAATCATGTATTTAGCATTGTCTTACTGATTATACCATGAACAACATTTTTGTGAAAAAAATAATTTGACAAATATACACAGGTAATTAAAATGAAAATAAATGAACGATGATACTTAAGAAAAAAATAAACCCTTTTTTTACGCCTTTTCCTATTTACAAAGAAAACCTTCCACATTAGAGTTCCAAATGACAATGAAGACTGAACGATCTGTGAACATGTATGCAAGCTGAACGCTAATAAAGCGAACGGTGAACGCTCCATGAACGGTGGACGCCAGCGCATGGTGAACTCTAAACGCAAAACTTTGAACAAACGCTTAACGAATAGTGCACGAATAAAATAATGGAAAATACAAATGTTTCAGGGATTGTTTTTTTACTATCGTTTTTTAGGGATATCATGAATTAACATTATTCCACATTTGTGTCTTTAACACAAAAAGTTTTTATCCTTTTGAGGTTTTTGTTACATTATGATTTCCCAACTGTTATTTTACATCAATTTTATGATTTTTTTTTATTACAAGACAATGTTCAGAACCAATTTACAATTACTCTACTCAGCATGTTAAGGCTTACTATGAGAAAAGGCGCCAGATAACGGATAGTTTAAATCCTTCAAAATACGGGGAAAACCCAAAAAAAAAAACAAGAATCTAATTTGTTTGCACCGAATGTTTACTTTATAAAGAAAATATTGATGAAATTTCCATTTCAGCTCTCGTTTCATAAGTATTAGGCTATTTAAAAGCGTTCATAATAGGGACAGTAGTCATGGTTGTTTAAATGTCCCTTTGGTTGAAGAGGACAATGTCATACT
Organism: Saccostrea cuccullata; assembly: GCF_032062105.1. Lineage (NCBI taxonomy): Eukaryota > Metazoa > Mollusca > Bivalvia > Ostreida > Ostreidae > Saccostrea > Saccostrea cuccullata. Next base: position 9,444 of record NW_026919699.1, read on the forward strand.
AAGTACGCTGTCAAAATCCTTTAAAAACAAAACTGATATATTCATTGTGATATATTTGCAGTGTATCAGAGTGTTAAATGAAAAAAATGATATAGGTGTTACTACGATGATTTGCAAACATATAGTTGTAAATACAAAAGTAGGACACTTCATTTTGGGGAAATTAATTATTAAGAACTGGCAATAGACCATAAATAAAATTCTTTATCAAGAAAGAAACTAAAATAGTTCACAAATCCTTCTTTTGTTTGTTTACATTTTTCAGTTGTAGAGAAAATTCATCTTGAAAGCAGTGGGCTTGGAAGAAGGGAATCCAGAGGGTCAAAAAGTAAGAAACATTTTAAATTAAGATAAGATGACACAATACCATCAGAAGCATTAGAATTGAAGAAATTTATAAAAGAATTGGGTACATCCTATAAATATTTTAAGAATTGGTAGGGAAAGAAAGTAGTGCAGAGAAAATTACAAGTTCCTTAATTTCAGACTTGCAAAAAAAAAAAATTGGGGTAAATGCCTGAACAGCCTCACATTTATTGATAAGAAGTACTTTTACCAAAAAAACTTGGCAAATGTAAACATCAAGAAGGTATACCAATTATTCTGTATATAATAACGCCTGTGAGAAATCTAAATTCCCGTACACTTTTGTTTTTAGAGGTTCCCGCAACAGAGCATTTTGCCGGAAAACGAATCTACATGCCACCTCGAATTTTAACCAAACAAAACAAAATTTATGTGCTTTGTTTTTTAAAGGGGGCACTCACCATAACAAAAAATTATTATAGTTAACTATAGTTTTCTAATAGTTTAAAAAGTGTTAACTTTGACACTTTGAAACTTTTGATTTATATGTGATAACTTTACATTTGAAAAAACTTTGACGAAAACGGACACTTTAAAAAACTTTGGGGAAAATTTACACTTTTTAAAAACTTTATCGAAAACTTTCATACTTTGAAAAACTTTGGCGAAAACTTTAATTTAAAAAATTTGGCGAAAACTTTGACACTTTGAAAAACTTTGACATTTTGAAAAACTTTATCAAAATTTGATACTTTGAAAAAACTTTATCAAAAGCTTTGATACTTTGAAAAATTTATCAAAAACTTTTACATTTTAAAAACTTCATCAAAAACTTTAACACTTTGAAAAATTTAAAAAAATTTGGGATACTTTATCACTTTGAAATAAATTATCAAAAACTTGAACTTTAATAAACTTTATGGAAAACTTTGACACTTTAAAATACTTTTCGGAAAACTTTGACACTAAAAAACTTTTTCAAAACTTAGATACTTTGGAAAACATTATCGAAAACTTTGACACTTTGAAAAAATTTATCAAAAACTTTGATACTTTGAAAAAATTTTCAAAACTTTGACACTTTGAAAAAATTTGAAAAAAACTTTGACACTTTGACAAACTTTATGAAAACTTTGTCACTTTGAAAAACTTTGACAAAAACTTTGACACTTTAAAAAACTGTGACAAAAACTTTAAATTGAAAAACTTTGGCGAAAACTTTTACACTTTGACTTGCTATAATTAACTATAGCATTTTTTTAGGGAACTTCTGACCAAAATTGAGACATCGATATGAGAAGGATAGTTAACATTGTCATAGGGAAATCAATTAGTGGACTGTCCCAAAATGAAATTTTTCACCCTCTTTATACTTTTTTACAAACCCCCAAAAAAAAAGGTAGGCCTGATACATTAAATTGGGGATTGGCTAACAGATGACTTTTTAAAAAAAATTACAACAAAAATAAATGTTTAAAAACTTACAGTTCTTGTAAATTTGGCATTAAATTGGATTTTTTGAAATGGTGCTTGTTGGAATATAAGTATCAGAAATTATATTTTTTCAAAAATTCATTGATTATCTATCCTACAAACAATCGCTTTATTTCCATCTAACTGAATTTAACGATTTTATATATATATATATATATATAGATATATATATATATATATTTTTATATATATATATATATATATATATATATATATATATATATATATATATATATATATATATATATATATATATATATATATATATATATATATATATAAATTGAACTCTTAAAGGTAGGTTATATATAAAACTCTGTTATTATTATTGCATTAATAACTTTAAAAATATTAAGTTTTTCGTCGAAATATATTTTTATGATATTGAAAATTTCAACAATTAACTTTGAGATTTTAACCATTCATGGTAGCTCAGTCCGTAGAGCGCTTGCTCCGTGATGGGGAGGTCGTGAGTTCGTGTCTCGGCCGCGACTGACCTAGTCGTGAAAGTGGGTAGCAACTGTTCCTTCGCCATGCGCTCAGGCACTTTCAGTGAAAGTTGCGGGCTTCGGATGAGACCTTCAAAACCGAGGCCCCGTGTAAGCGGCAGGCGTTGCACATAAAGATCCCTCACTGCTCAATCCCCTAGTCCAGTAAAGGTAAAAATTTGAAGCCCTTCACCGGCAACGGTGACGTCTTCATATGAGTGAAAAATTCTGAAAGGACGTTAAACAATATACAATCAATCAATCAAAAAAAAAGTATAAAACAAGAAAAAAAATTAGACTGTGTTCAAAACATTCTTACTGTGTTTAAAGAAATCTTGACTGTGTTCAAAGAATTCTTTTCTTTGCTTATGCAGTGTTACATGTACAGCTTTATTCGATGTCTTAAAGATAGACTAAAGCCTTTTTTATCCCTTATTTTGATGGATCTTATAAAGATTCAATACTTCTCAATAAAAAAAGGAGTTATACTTATCCTTCTTAAAAAAAAAATTTTAAAGATTCTAAGCTATTTTAAAGACAATGTCACAGGAAGGTCACTTTAATGAAAAGACGAATGTTCTTAATAAGATCGATTTTTCCTCAGTTCTATATCATTCTTTTTAAAATTTTAAAAAAAACATAAGCAAAGTTTTATCGCAGAAAAAAATCTATTCCGAAATGCCATCATAATTGAAGAATTTTTTTTATAAAATATCTAACTGTGTTACCCTTTGAAAATTGTTTGTTTGTTGAATTACATACATGTAAACTCTGTAAAAAGAAAACAGTACGTTGAACTAGAGCAAAGCTCGTTGAAAAGCAACGGTAGGTATTCCGTCCTGTTTTACCGGCACTGACTCAACAAAAAGGCAATGAGCTAAGTCGTCTCCAGTCACATTATAATTTCAATTTTGCATTAAAGCCTTAAAAATAAGCAGGTTATGGTTAGCTATTTTGGCTACTTCCGGTTTGACCAGAAATGATACCACGGGGGGGAAAATTTTTTCATTTCCAGTGACATATGTTACCCAAAAACTTGTCAAAAACGGCACAAATATGGATCTTCTGACGACTGGTTTGACCGGAAGTGACATCGCCGGACGCATTTTGACGACTTAAATAGATTGAGCTTGACATTTTAAAAACTTTCTTTTTGGGACGTAAAACAAATTCTCAATATTTTTTTGAGATATCTGGAAAAAATTTGGCCCCTTAGATCCCTTCATTTGGGTAGCCCTTTTTTGAGATATATTTAAAATTTTGAATTCTGCACAAATTTTATTCTTATGTTTTAACAAAATATTTTTAGTTTAGAAGATAAAAAGCAAAATATTTGAAATTTTCCTTTTTTTGGGGTTTTAATTTTTTACCCCTATATAGCACCATTTTGAATAGAGAAATCGAAAAACAACAACCGCTATGCACAACTTCAATACATCTATTGAACTGCTCCAGCTTATGTAATTCCAGCCTTTGTCTGGAAAGGAAACCTATCTATTTTCGCTTAAAGGGAAATAACTCAAAAGCAGAAGTGTATTGTTGGAATGCTAGACAAAATTCTGATAAAGTGTTGTAACGTCTATAAACTCTAAAATTTGGGCAAGATCCATTGAGAAATGAGTGAAAAATGAGGCCTCAAATTTTGCGTCTAGGAAAAGGAAAAAAAAGAATAATAAGAATAATCTTAATCATCAAATCAGTAGAAGGTCTTCTTTTTGAAAGGAAAGACCTTAAAAAAGGGTGAAGTATCCCTAGAATCGTAAGTTGGTGTGTTTTTTAGTCGTCAACCCATGAGCTGTTTGATAAAATTTTAATTACATAAATGACCAAATTCCACATGATCTCATGCCCCCTTTTTTTATTGAATTCGTCCAAAAAACCAAAACGTTCAATAGAAAGAAATTCTGATAACTCTTATTTTTATAAAATGGGTATTGAATTTAAGTGATATCATAGGCAAACTCAGAGAAAGTTTGAAAAAAAAGTCGAAATTAATGAAATTACGAATTTCCATGAGTTTTGTTCAATTTTTACTCAGGAGTTTTGTTCAATTTTTACTCAGTTGAAAGCGCTTTTTATTCCAAAAAAAACAAAGAAAAACGTCTCCAGTCCCTAAACATATATTTTTTTTTCGTTTTAACCATTTGTCATCTTTTCCTCACCGCTCGTTCACAGTTCGTCCACCCTTCAATGTTTTGCGTTCACCGTTAACCGTGCGCTCGCGTTCACGTACATGTATGAAGAAGGATGCTAAAATTTTTTCAAATAAAGAAACTATACAATTCCTCAAACAACCCTTTAAAAATACAAATGCTAATGGATGGATAATAGTCCAATTCCATAAATCTGCAAACTCAGCATATATATAAAAAATATAACATCTAACACGTATTTTTAAATAATGAAAAAAAATGTTAGAAATATTTCAATATACAAAATGGTTTTTTAAAAATTTTAAAATTCGATAATCCATTAATACGTAAACAAACGTTTATAAATAATTTAATTTTTTTCATAATTTTACACGGACTCGCCTTAGCACTGAAATATATTAAGGGTTTGGGCAACTGTGGAAATAGATACATTTTATAAGTTGTAGTTTTCTTTTTTAAATCCACATTATTTTCGCAGCTAGGTAAAGGCAACCCATAGGGAAAAATTCCCTAAAATTCCGAGAAAATCAATATAATGTTGATATATCTTTTTGTTAGCATGGATTTTAATTTAATGGGAATTTATAATGCATATGAATGTATGGGGTTATGAGTTCGGGCCCAAAAAGACTTCACATATATCAGCTGTTTGTCACTTGACATGGTTAAAATTAGAAAATATATATATACCGATAGAAAGAATGTAAAAGTTCAACGAAAACGGATAATTTTTCAGTATGAAATTGGTTGTGTTTTCCTTAAAACAAATTTCTTAACCCGAAAAGTGCTGGGAGCAACTTCTCAATGACCGGGAATTATATCAAATATTCACCCTTTTAATAAGATTTGTGCATTTACACTATAGGCATTAAGAAATGTAAAAACGGTAAAAACAACAGCGCACAACTTGCTCCCAGCACTTTTCAGAAAAGTAGGGACGTACTATTTTCTGTATAAAATTTCATAATTTATAATTATATCGTTGAACCTTTGAGATTTTGAGAGGTTGTGCCTGTGATTGCAGTACGTTTTATAAAAGTGCTTTATAGGAGACCAATCGTTATCAATTAAATAAGACTGATAAATATTAGTAATGCATTCCAAAAATTTTTGTCAGGTCACGCTTATTAAGCTTTAATTTTCAATATTTTCAAGTTGCAATAATAGCGTGATCTGCGTCTAAGTACATAGAAACTGCGTGTCAAACTAGTTTATGACGTCTTCTCTGTGGGGAGATCAAGTTAGTCATGCTTTTACATTAAACAGTGATATAATGACAAGATAAGTTACACATTATTTTGTGTTTACAATAATTTCAATAATTATGAGAAATCACAGTATGTAATAGTGTATGAAAAAAAAAATTATTATTTATTTATTACCGAGATTCGTTTGTAAATTTCACCGTGAAGTCTTAACATTCCCCCAAACTCTGCATAGACTGATCTGCCTTAGGGAGCCCTTAATCTAGCTGCGTTATAGTTAATAGAATATGTACAGTTATTCTCTGTGTAGATCTAAACCTTTATATCGCTTAGAAAAACAAAGGTATTCAGAAATTACAGAGCTCACCTCAACGAAACTTCTTTTAAATAAGGCTAAAAAAAATTACACTGTGTAAAAAGGACAGGGTAAAGTGCGTTACCCTATGATGGCGACAAGCTCCACGTTCAAATTTCCATGAATAAATATCGATGAAACTTTTGAAAAACCTTACTTTATTTTTTCCCCCAAATTTTTTTTGCAGCATCAGTTTTTTTTCTCAGAAGGATACTTCATTTAACTCCGTAATTAACCAAAAACACATCACGAAGTTTTGGCGTAGACTAGGGAAAGTCTAAGAAATGTTTCTTTACGATTATTGTAAAGTTTTTTCGAGATTATGGTAAAGTTATATATTATACAAACTAAATGTACACAGAACAACTGCTTTAAACAATCAATAAAGTTGAGAAAGTTTTTCTGGAAAATATTCAAATACTGTT
>NW_026919700.1:0-15619 GCF_032062105.1 Saccostrea cuccullata
TCTTTGTTTTAGGTATGCCAAGATAGACATCAATGTATCTTCACCAATTGTCCCATTCAGAGAAACAATTGTCCCTCCACCAAAAACAGACATGGTGAACGAAGCCATCTCAGACCAACGTCAGGTCATCAAGAAAGATACTGAAGACGATGAAATCATTGAGCCAGGGTTAGTAGAAGTCAGCACGATCAATGGGAGGTGTACCCTCAGGATCAGGGCGGTGCCTCTACCGGAGGACATCACACGGCTACTGGAGGAAAACCAGAATCTGATAAAGACAATGTGTCAGATCTCCAATGCTCACGGTAAGGGGAGGGAAGGTCTGGATGTCCAGCCATCTGTGATAAGACTCTATCAGAGAATTCAAATCTCAACTCAGTAAGGTTTTCCAGGCTTCTGGAAAGATGTGGAGGGAAGCAGAAAATCAGACATGGTCGTTTTGACCAAAGAGAGTTGGACCAAATGTGTTACTCAATCGTGTGAGGGGATATGACAGGGCTAATGTGTGGAACTGTATAGAACAAAAACAGTGGGAACTAAAGCTAAGACAGTATGATAACAGCATAATAAGTGGATTTCAAATTGCCACCCTTGCTGGGCCCCTTTGTGAGGAGCCTTTAGGGGGTGTGTGTTTCATTATTGAGGAATGGAACTATGTTAGGAGTAGTCACTCAATTTCTTTTGATGAAGAAGTTCATAAAAGGGAGGTAACTCAAATAAATTCCTGTGATAATCCTACCTCAGTGAGTCAGACTGAATCTGTGCCCGCAATAAATCAAAGTGAAACTGACAGAGACAAAGATGGCAGCGAGTCTGAGACTGAGTCTTCTGACAGTGAGATTGAGCCATCTCAGCCGAGACAGAAGGAGGGACACAGTCACATGTCAGGTCAGCTGATTTACTGTGTGAAGGAGGGCTGTCGTAAAGCATTCCAGACCCAACCTCAGAGACTGATGGTAGCCATGTATAAGTGTAACATACAAGCTACAGCCGAAGTCTTAGGTAGGTGAAATATCATCTGAACATAAAGAAATAAAAAAAAATACCATACAATTCTTTTAAATATCTGTAAATCTTATGTTAATATAAATCATGCATGTCAGACTGTTTTATTTTGAATGAGTTTTCAGTTTGAACTGACTTTGGGTCAGATCATTTTGGTGAGTGGTGTCTTTGAAAGTGGTTTGGTAGAGTTATTATGTTATATTTATTTTCTGTAGGAAAACTATGTGGTGTCCTGGGGAAGCGGTTTGGTCGAGTTATTGAGGACACAATGATGGAGGGCTCTCAGAACTTTAACATTAAGGCCGTGCTGCCGGTGGTAGAGAGTTTTGGATTTGCTGAGGATGTGAGAAAGAAGACGAGTGGTTTGGCCAGTCCTCAGCTGGTGTTCAGCCACTGGGAGGTCAGTACTAAAAACCAACTTTTATTCGTGACAATTTTAGCTCACGATTAATGGGAAACTAGTTCGCAACAATAAATTTTCACTGTCAAGCATTTTTTTGATCTGTTGATAATAAACAAAGAGACTTAAAGGACCAGTTTGCAGCGAGAAATATTAACAATGACAAGGATGCAGCGAATCTCGCGAAAATTTCTAAGATGCAAATAAAAGTTGCTTCACAGTATATCTATACATGCTATATATAAGGATGAAATGTATAAATCAATATTTTTTTCAAGAAAACTCGAGGAATTTTAAAAAAGTCTTCATTACATCAATCCTTTAGAAATCTATTTTAATTGTTGATATTTTTGACAGGTGTTGGACGTTGACCCTTTCTGGGTGCCCACTACAGAGGAGGAATACGCTCATTTTGGAGAAAAGGCGGACTCTGACAACAGAGCCAGACATTATATGAACCAGGTCCGGAAACGGAAGGGACTGAAAGTGAACGAGAAAATAGTGGAGCATGCTGAAAAACAAAGGACACTCTGTTTATATCATTTTTGTGTCACAAAAATGATATAGATATTAAATTAATATTATTAAATTGATTTTAGTTATAGATGTGTTGTTTAAAATAAATTGTATTTAAAAATTGGTTTAATTTTGTTTGTTAAATTTTCATTCTGAGTGTTATACTAAAGTCTCAATACGAATCTTTCTCTGGTTTTGGAAATATATACATATTAGTAAAATATATTTTGATGTTATTTGATACAATTGTAACATTTGAAAGATATGAGGGATGAGTTTTTTTTACTATAACTTAATGAAGAATTCAGGGGATAATTTCAGTCCAGCTTGAAGTGAACAAGGAATAAAGGGAAGAAGAGTATTGATAAGGAATGTGGAAAGTAAAAATAAATGATGAATATAGATGTTGTGGTGTCATTTAAATATCTATATGTTCCTCTCTGCTGATTAACAAGGAAATGCCTCATTTTATAATATGCAGATGGTTTTCATGTTTAAAGTTTTCCTGCATGAAGACACAATGAGTACAAATACATATGACACAACTTAGCTAAATATGAATTAAAAATGTATCACTATTTTTAATGATTCATGCTATGATCAATTGTGAGTCAGCATCCAGGTTATCAATGAATTACTTAGAAATATCTGGTAAATTGTTTTCCAATCAGATTTGTAACATTATTAGTGTAGATTAATTACAGGAATCTGCTCTATGTAGTACCTCATGTGGATCTTTTGATCTGTGTTTGATTCAATATTATTCAAAAGGTATAATTATACAAATTTCTTTTGGATTGATGGATTGTTAGTTTACTTACAACATGTAAAATATTTTTTACTTTTAATAAAAAATAAAATAGTTCTATTTTAACACATTTAAAGCATCTTACGTATTTCCTTAAATTAATGCACTTTATAAACAATATAAATTATTTATTTGAGAATTTTCAGGACAAATATAAACAATATAAATTATTTATTTGAGAATTTTCAAAATATTGTCCATAACATTTTTCCTTATTTACTTAATTAGCAGAAAGGATAAAAAACAGGAATCGTTTTCGAGGTTTTTGATCTTTATTTTAATCATATTTACCAGTAAAAAAAATAATGTGTCTTTTAAGAAGGCAATAAAATGCATTTTAAATATTTTCCAAATTCAAGATGTTGCAAAAATGACAATACACTGTATTATAATACATGGTATCGGGTTATTTATTTTTTTTTTACTTTTTTACTAGAAAATCTTTTCTTTACAGCTTTCATTAACCACTCTGCGTCTGAAGAATCTCCTGTGATTGTATTTGTTCAATATGATACCAGGCACAGAAAGTGCTCCCGCAAAACAACAAATTACTGTGTATATATATTTTGATTTGAGAATGATTATTGTCAATGCTACTAAAGTATATATCATTTTTTCAACGATTTTTATTGTTGTTATCGCAAAATGGAACTTTTTCTTTGCAAAAACGTGTGAAATTCGACAATTCTGTATAATTTGTTGCATATTTAAAAAGAGTCTATTAAGGTTTTACATTTTCTGTGCATTTGTACAGACCTTTAACAGAAGCTGAAATTGCAGAAAGACGAAAAAAAGCTGCAGAGAAAATGGCAGAAAGAGCAGCAGCAAAGAATCAAGGGCAGACAACTGAGGCAGTCACTCAGGAAGGAGGGACAACTGAAGGTTGTACAAAATTTTGAGACATGAATAGATTTGAAAGGTTCTAGTGTGTCCAGTTAATTTATAATCTACAGTGTATGTATTATCAAAATGAACAGTAAGTAATTAACAAAAACGACCCCATCTGCTGGTCCAGGAACAGTTAAAATAGACTGTCAAAAAAGACTTTTGCCCAATGAAGTTATATGGCCCTAAATTGAGTTATCTTTTTATCTGGCAAAGGAATAAAACAAAACAGTTTTTTACAGGAATCTCGAGAAACATTATTGACCAGTTGGACTGGAGTGCAAACTGCTGCCCACGGCCTACAGCCTTAGGCAACAGCTTGCACTCCTGTCCAACAGATCATCTGTTGCCCTCTACCCCATTCAACAACTGTACAATATTACAATACTTTTTTATAGCCCTTAACCCCCTTCCTGAGGATGACCCAGAGAGTAAAGAGAAGGAGACAGACTTCGTGTTTGTTGCATTTGCATTTAGTGTTTAGTGGCACCATCAGAAGGGACAAAAGCTGTATGTACTGGGGCCAAAACATGATCCAGCCCTGATATCCAAAAAGTTTTACTCGCTAAGGATTACATAATAACTGTCCATGTAATATACATAATCTATGAAGTTATTAACTAATGTTATTAAGACCCTAGCCATCAAACATCTGAAATGCTGAACAAGGTAATTTTACTATTTAATTGTTATAAATGTATACTATACTGAAAGGAAAAAGTATAACGCAGGGTTAATTTCGAAAAAATTTTTACAACATGCAAGAAAATTATGAAAATTGGTGAAATAAATTTAGTTACTGTGCATCAAAATCTGTATTCAGACATTTCAACCGTGAAACTTTTGTACGTCATGTAGGGAAAATTGCTAAAAAGCCCAAAACACGTGCAATTTGATAACGACGAGTTTGTCAACAAATCTTGTTGCATTATTTAATGCATATGAGGTATGCACATCGTACAAATTAAGAGACATTATGAATTTCTTTCGATCTTGAAAGGCACAGTTTACGGAAGTTCAATGGGGTCTTGTTTTCGTATTGCCTAAAATGAAAAGTAACAATTACTAAGCATCTTGGTAAATTTTCCCCCATAAAACTTGTTACCCGTTGTCAGAGAGGGTCTGGAATAGTTTTCAATCAACCGTGACGATGTTGTTAACGCGAAATAGAGCCATGTTACGAGCGGGTTATTCGTCCTGCCATCTCTTAAATCGCCACCTTACTACCACAAAAAACAGCCATTTATACAGTAGACGATTATAATCATTACTTTCATACGAAATTTGAAAGAAAACCATTCTGCAATTTGGTTTTTGAGCCAGTCAACTTACTGTTATATTCCTCTCACTGGCGCATGCGCGCGCCGAATGACGTATTTATTTGCGTGGGTACCCATGCCAAATATAGCCAGGGTTTGAAAGATAAACACTCTGAGGAAATTCCATGCAAAGGAGAAATAAGGCTCTTACAGATGCACGGGAGAGACATTGAAGATAATGAGAGTTTTCGATTTTCACTTTTGGGGGTATCGTCATTTGAGCTTCAATAACTCATGAAATATCATACAAAATCAAATGGGAATTTGGTTATATCTTTTTGAAAGATGATTTTAAAAGTTAGATAGGAAAACTAAAACATAATTTAAGAAAAGCAAATTTAATTCATCTCAAAAGTTTACCCTGCGTTTCTTTTTCCTTTCAGTATATTTTACCCACGCTCTTTTTCATGATATAGATACACAGTGGGGAGGAAATAAAGGAAGTGAATAGCATTCAGGAGTTGTCACATGATGATCATGTGACCTGTGTCACTATCAAAGAATTGTTTGTATTCATGGGGAGGGAGTTGGAAGGAATGGACCACATTCCAGCAGGGAACATACTGGGTTTGTACCATACAAAATTAATCTATTTCTATGTAGGTCAATTCCTGTGATCATGGAAATATTACAATACTGTAAAACGAGAAAATATGGCACGCTATTAATTTTAGCGCCTTTGGCGCACGTGCTACCAAATACTAAAATTAGTTGTGCACAAATGGATTTCTGAATATTAAACTTTTTGTGTATAAATCAATTCCTAAAGTTTAGGTGAACTTGAATGCGTACAAGTCATGTTAGGGGAATATGTCTTAGGTTCGCTGTACTCACACTGGTAACTGTAGGATCGATCGAAAAAGTACTGCCAAATTATGAGTCAATTAAGCATTTGTTAGTTGTTACCTAGTACCTATCATTAGCACCTTCAAAGTTGGGTGTCTCTGCGTGTTGATCATCTTTCGCCTCGAAGTGAATAATGCGATCAAGCATGGCCATCGACCTTGTAGACCTTGTAGACAATACATGTTCTCCAATTATCCAAGTAACTTTCCTTTGATGCATACAGTGTATATGGTTTTAATACGAAGAATATGAGTGGATACCCTAAAAAATTCTATACTGAAGTACAATCATTTTTTCTTTTATTAAAAAAGTTTTAAATCGACGTTGTGCCACGTCCATGTGCTTGCAATACTACGGATTTAAAAGAGAATGAATGAAAATGACACTATTGTGTTTGCGTACTTGAGTGACCACAAAATCAAATACAGGCGTGGATCAATGGGGAAAAAATATAACATTTATGTAATAAAAGACAAGAGGAAGTGCTAAATTTTATTTGCGCCAATGCACTCCTCCTTGCATTTGTGCTAAAAAATATATGTGTCAAATTTTCTTGCATTACAGTATTGCATTTTCCTAAATTTTAGATTTGATTAAATGCATGAAAGATTCCATGGAAGATTATATATTTTTTTAACAAAAAGTGAAAACCTGTTTTGTGTCTTTGTAATCAAAGATTTAGGGGTACATAGTTTTGGTATTGTCCGTCTGTCTGTCTGCAAAAACTTTGACCTTGTCCATAACTTTTGAATTGGTGGGGCTATGGTTTTCAAATTTCATAGGTGTATTCCTTATGACAATTTTTTTGTACCACTAAATTTGACTTCTTGACCAAAACCATGACCTTTGAGTTTGGCCAACTTTTACTAAAATTTTCCTAACTTTAACCATGACCATAACTTTTAATTAGTCGGTGCTAGGGCTTGCATATTTTCACATTTGTATTTACTCATTTACTGTGACAAAACCTTTCATTGGGTTTAAAAATATTTGACCTTTTGACCTTGACCTTAGAGTTTTGCCCACTTTTTGAAAACTGTAATCATTGCCATGACTTTTGAACCGTTAATACGAGGACTTTCAAATTTCTCAGATACATTCCATGTGACAAAAACTCTCTTTTGATACCAACAATTTTGACCTTTTGACCTTGAACTTCGAGTTTGACTTTCATTTGAGAAACGTCAACCCTAGCTTTAAGCTGCCATACAGGGACATCATTGTTTCATAAACTCATCTTGTTGTTGAATTAAAAACAATGAGACATGATAATCAATTATTTTTGCTCTACTTTGATTCAGGAAATGGAGGTTTGGAGGACCACATCCTGAAATCAGCTACAGTGTCCAGTACCCTGATGTGTCCAGCTTTCTGTGATCTCTACTTTGATGCTGCTCCTATTGTCAGGGTGGCCATAGAACCAAGTCATACTCGTGAGTATCTGTCATAGAGATCATAGAACCAAGTCATACTTGTAAGTATCTGTCATAGAGACCATAGAACCAAGTCATACTCGTGAGTATCTGTCATAGAGATCATAGAACCAAGTCATACTCATGAGTATCTGTCATAGAGACCATAGAACCAAGTCATACTCATGAGTATCTGTCAGAGATCATAGAACCAAGTCATACTTGTGAGTATCTGTCATAGAGATCATAGAACCAAGTCATACTTGTGAGTATCTGTCATAGAGATCATAGAACCAAGTCATACTTGTGAGTATCTGTCATAGAGATCATTGAGCCTAGTCAAACTCATGATTATCTATCAGTGACTCAATCTTGTTAGTATCTGTCAAAGAGACCATTGAGCATAGTCCCACTCATGAGTTTCTGTCATAGACACCCTAGAACCAAGTCATACTCATGAGTATCTGTCATAGAGACCATAGAACCAAGACACACTCGTGAGTATCTGTCAAAGAGACCATAGAACCAAGTTACACTTGTGAGTATCTGTCATAGAGATCATAGAACCAAGTCATACTCGTGAGTATCTGTCATAGAGACCATAGAACCAAGTCAAACAGTGAGTGTCATAGAGTTTAGAACCAAACACACTTGAGTATCTGTTAGAGACCATTAAACCAAGTCATACTTGTGAATCTGTCTTAGAGACCACTGAGTCAAGTCATGATCGTTCGTTTTTCGTTTGTCAGGAAGACCATTGAGGTCAGTAGCCATTAGAGATCATAGAACCTTGTAATTGTCAGTTTTGCTATTGAATAGAACCAAGTAATACTCATGACTGTCATGGCAGATAAGTCCTTTCAGTATCTGTCTAAGATTTAAGCCAAGTCCTTTGAAGTCTAGATGAGCATAATTCAAAGTTCAATCGTGAGTATCTGTCATAGGATCATAGAACAAAGTCCACTCGTGTCCATCTGTCATAGAGTTTTAGAACCAAGTCATACTGTGAGTATCTGTCATAGAGCCATAGAACCTACACCAAATCTGTCAAGAGATCATGATGCACTCTAGTATCTGTCAAAGACCCTGAACCAGTCAAACTTTGGGTGCATGTATCTGTCATAGAGACCATTTTCCATCTGAGTTACCAGGTAATGGTTAAAGGAGAATTTTTGCCTGAGCCATGAGACCAGAAGAGTAAATATTTTTTGAATACCTCTACACAAAGTGCAGATTCAATTTTTTTCAAAACAAGGTCCTCAGGGGTAAGATGGGGCCAGATTGGGGGTAAATGTTTTATATGGAAGGCATGGCTTTGGTAAGTAAAATGCCTTAGCTTCTTCTAAAATTGCAGCATTATGTTAGTCCATATATTTAAGACTTAAGGCCTAAGGACAGTTTCCATCTGTTCAGGCCAGTTGAATTAACAATTGCAAAACATTCTTAAGATTTTATTTCAAATAAAATATGATGTAATTTACTTTGGTTATTGCTAGAATCAAGTATTTTTTTTATAGAAAAAGATTATATTTTTGTTTTGGATATGTTTATATTACTGCAACTTTACAAAAAATTTTTGTGAAAAAATGTTGACTTTTCTCTTAAATGAGCAAGAAGAAACTGTTTTGATGTCTAGTATCAGTTTAAAAATGTACATTGTTTCCATGTTGAAGTTTTCTTTGCTTTTAAGTTAACAAAGTGTTTATAATTTCTTTCTGATGTGCATTACAGTAATAATGAGACTCATGTGTAAGACAAAAGTTGAAAATTTATCTCATAGTCTTATTGTAGGATACTGTTACATTAGTAATAATGCATACCTCTCCCATACATAATATATAACACACTAAAAGTTATGTATTTCACTGCAGATATTTGATTTTCTTTACTTGTCGGTTTTTCCATTGAGCAACAAAGAGATTGTCATTTGTATCTATACACAGTCCCATTGGTTCATTTAGTTTACATTCTATGTTACGGAGGAACTTTCCATCCTGGTCTATGATATGGACACAGTCATTGTTATAATCAGCTGTAAGGATGTGACTCTGACTGTCTGTGGTGATTCCCCATGGATGGAATGGTTTGTTCTTTGGAGCAGGAGTATGTCCAGTGTACCTGAATCTCAGTTTCCCGGCCTGATTGACCACCACTACTGCTCCAGCTTCACTGTCAGACACACAGATATCCAGGTTCCTGTTCTCAGTTATGTACCAATATTTACCAAACGAAAGTAGACGTCTTAGTGATGAATAGAGAGGTTTACCTTTATCATCAAACTGAATGGTTTGTTTCTCTGTGGAGCCAGAGTAACGGACAACTTTTGTTTGTTTGTAATCATCACTGACCATGATAACCAGGAGGTCACCAGAGGAGGTACTACAGACATCTTTAGGTCTCCAGTTCTGTAGTCTGATCA
The DNA here is from genome assembly GCF_032062105.1 of Saccostrea cuccullata. Classification (NCBI taxonomy): domain Eukaryota; kingdom Metazoa; phylum Mollusca; class Bivalvia; order Ostreida; family Ostreidae; genus Saccostrea; species Saccostrea cuccullata. The sequence continues at coordinate 9,611 of NW_026919700.1, forward strand.
CCTCCTCTATCTTCTCATTCTTCACAATGTTCACAGTTCTATCATCATAATCAGTATAAACTAGATCTCCACTTTTTGTCACTGCTATGTCATATGGTATGTTCCCTGACTTGGTTGTGATTGTCTTGAGTAGTGATCCCTGATTGATGCTGAAGAGTTTCATGGTGTTTTTGATGTCTTCTCCTCTTGTCCAAATTTCTTCATCACTCAGACAGGCCACACTGTAAAGGTATCCATACCCAGTGTCTATGGTGGTGACAGTCTCTGGTTCATCAAGCAGCTGTTTGACTGGAGGAGAGGATCCAGCTTCTGGTGATTTCTGTGTTGTCTTCATGCTGTAGCCATGTTTATCAGATGTTAAAGAACTCGACGATAGGGCTCCAAATAGTTGATAAAGTTTTTCTTCTTGTATTTTTTCTAAAATGAATTTGGGTAAAAATAGTATTAATTTGTTTGGAGGGTTTCTGTATTTTTGTACATGACAAAACGTGACACTAAATAGTTTTGACAAGTCATTGGTGTCTATTGCTGTTTCCATTGAATTAATTTCATCCCTAATGTCAGACATTGTCTTGTTTATTTCATGCATATGTTTCTGTAGAGTTTGTAACTGTGTGTTTTTCATTTCATCAACTTCAGCTTTAAGTTTCTTGACAAGTTTGTCAATTTCTCTGTGCCAGTCCTCTCCATGTTTTGTTATGGCTGTTGAGAGATCTCCATATTCCTTTTCTAACTGACTAATTCTGTTTTGTACATCAGAGGCAATGTCCTGGTAGGTTGGATAAATTGTATCATTTAATTCATTTTGTTCTTTTTTAATCATTTCCTTTTTGTCATTGAGAACTTCCAAGAGTTTAGATAATTCATGACCTAAATGTTACTTTGATGCAATGCAGCTGATGCAGACAGGAATGTCACATTGTTTACAGTACATTTCACATCGTTCTTTGGCATGAGTTTTACATAAAGGGTAGAGGGGGTGGATTTTCTATCTTTGAAGTCTACAATTTTATGAGGTTTTGAGAAATCGGTAGAAAAGTGTTTTCCAACACAAGCTGTACACAGGTTGACAAGACATGTATCACAGTGCATCTGTACCACAGCGGTCTCACACAGGTCACATCGCATCACATCCTGGGCACTGGTACGGGGGTCCATCTTTAAACTTTTTCTGCAGCATAAAAAGTAAAAATTCCTTTTAAAGAATATTTATATAAGAAAAAGACGATTTCCTGTTAGAAAAAGACAAAATCACAACTTTCATTTAATCTCTCTATGAAAGCTAGAGAAATACTGGAAGTTTTCTTGACGTGGACAACCTGGCTAATGTAGGCTTTCTCGACAGTATTTACTTTATGAATGAATTGTAGAAACTTGGATATATTAATTGTGCTTTGTACATGTAATGTTTACTACTCCACCTATCTTGGCATTCATTCATGCACAAACTTTAGCCAGTTATGTAAATAATAGGGCAATGAATTTGTCACCCTTGGTTAACTAAGAAACTTTCTTAACCTTTTTAAAATATTAAACAATGATCAAGTGCCCTCCTAATTTTCTTACCTGACTTCAGTAATGGTGGTCGTCCTGTCTATTGATCTCCAAGTACAATCGATATACTCTGATCACATGACACACCTGTGTTATCTACCTGTCAGGTGTTTTTTACTTCCTGGTTTAGGACGCATTTACATACCTTATCAACAATTGTCCTTTGCTATGAGGATTAATTAAAAAATGTAATAAATGAAATATAATGAACATAATGAAATGTTTTAAAAAATAAATATACAGGTACCTAATCAGAGAAAACTAGTTATAAGGCTAAGGATTTATTGTTTGTATCTTTCTTTTAGCTCACCTGAGCCGCAAAAAAATCTTCATCACAAGAACTAGTGGGCCAGAAAAGCTGAAACTTCTTTGGAGGCATCTTGGGATAGTATAGATTCTAAATTGTCCAAATCATGACCCCAGGGGGTTGGGCAGGACCACAATAAGGAATTCAAGTTTTGCATAGAAATATACAGGAAAAATCTTTGAAAATCTTCTCAAGAACCACTGGACCAGAAAAGCTGAAACTCATGTGGAAGCATCCATAGTGTAGATTTTAAATTGTCCAAATTATTACCCTTTGGGGTAGGGCGGGGCCACAATAGTATTATAAGGGGGAAATCTGGTAAATAACAGCATGGTCAAAGATCCTCAGGTGAGCGATGTGGCCTATGGGCCTCTTGTTAAAATAGTGAAAACATTTAACATTTAAAATTTAACGGAGAGGTTGACCATATTTTTTAGTTATGCATATACCTTAACACCAAGAAGTACACTATAATGATATTTATTTTTCAAAAAACTGAATAGAAAAAAATACGCCATGGTTGAGGCAGGCTCTTGACTTCTGGTTAGCGTCCCTGGGCCAAAGGGTCAGATGGGCATTTCTGATCAAGGGTTTCCACAATCGATCATGTGGCCGTTTAATCATTTGTTTTTAATTCCAGGTGACATGCAGAAGCTAGTGGAGGGTCTGAGATTGTTGAACCAGGCTGACCCGTGTGTTCAGGTTCTGGTTCAGGAGACGGGTGAACACGTGATCATCACAGCAGGAGAGGTTCATCTACAGAGATGTGTGGATGACCTCAGAGAAAGGTTTAGATTACTGTTTGACAAGATGTCCTTCAGCTATAGTGTCAATAATCAGTTGGAAAACTTTGAATTGACAGACTTTACAGTTGTTCCTCTTTGTTGTATGCCAAGATAGACATCAATGTGCTTTAACCAATTGTCCCATTCAGAGAAACAATTGTCCCTCCACCAAAAACAGACATGGTGAACGTAACCATCTCAGACCAACATCAGGTCACCAAGAGAGATACAGAAGACGATGAGATCATAGAGCCAGGGTTAGTGGAGGTCAGCACGATCAATGGGAGGTGTACCCTCAGGATCAGGGCGGTGCCTCTACCAGAGGATGTCACATGGCTACTGGAGGAGAACCAGAATCTAATAAAAGACAATGTGTCAGATATCCAAGACCCATGGTAAGGGGAGGGATTGACTGGAAGTCCAGCAATCTGTGATATACTCTATAAGAGAAATTAAATGTCAGCTCAATAAGGTTTTCAAGGTTTTTGGAAAGTTGTGGAGGAATGCAGAAAATCAGATTTGGTCGTTTGGACCTAAGAGAGTTGGACCAAATGTGTTACTCAATCGTATGAGGGGATATGACAATGTGTGGAACTGTGTGGAACAGAAACAATGGGAACTAAAGTTAAGACAGTATGATAACAGCATAATCAGCGGATTTCAAATTGCCACCCTTGCTGGGCCCCTTTATGAGGAACCCTTAAGAAGTGTTTGTTTCATTTATAAGGGATGGAATTATGTTAGGAGTAGTCACTCAGTTTTTCTTCATGAAGAAGTTAATAAAAGGGAGGTAACCCAGATTAATTCCTGTGATAATCCTTCCTCAATGAGTCAGACTGAATCAGTGTCTACAATACCACAAAGTGAAACTGACAGAGACAAGGATGGCAGCTAGTCTGAGACTGAGTCTACTGACAGTGAGATTGAGCCGTCTCAGCCAAGACAGAAGGAGGGTCACAGTCATATGTCAGGTCAGCTGATATACTGTGTAAAAGAGGTCTGTCGTAAAGCTTTCCAGACCAGACCCCAGAGACTGGTGGTAGCCATGTATAAGTGTAACATACAAGCTACAGCTGAAGTCCTAGGTAGGTAAAATCTGAGAATAAAGTTATGATTTAAAGGGGTTTCTGGATATTTGAAAATCCCATGCAAACCATATTTTAAACTGTTAAAAATTTAAACTTTAAACTGTGTTTGTTTTTGCCTTGTTATCCCATTCTTTTTAAACTGAAATGGTTTTTGGTTAGTTTGTTGTATCTAAAGTTTAGAAAGGGAGAGGATAAACATCGAATAAATAAGTATTCGTACCTTTTATTCAAAAATCTTGTTCTGTGCTCTATTTCTATTTTCTGAAGAATACTTTCTGGTGTCATAGGAGAGTGAATTGGCTGAATTGTTGAGTTCTGATTCAATAGTTCATGTTCGTTATTTGCTGTGGGTAAACTGTATGGTGTCCTGGGTAAGCGGCTTGGTTTAGTTAATGTGATATATTTATTTGCAGTAGGTAAGCTCTGTGGTGTCCTGGGTAAGCGGTTTGGTCGAGTTATTATGTTATATTTATTTGCTGTAGGTAAGCTTTGTGGTGTCCTTGGTAAGCGCTTTGGTCGAGTTATTGAGGACACAATGATGAAAGTTTCTCAGAACTTTAACATTAAGGCCGTGCTGCCCGTGGTAGAGAGTTTTGGATTTGCTGAGGATGTGAGGAAGAAGACGAGTGGTTTGGCCAGTCCTCAACTGGTGTTCAGTCACTGGGAGGACAGAATGTCTGTGGCTAGGGATGAAATGTATTTAAGGAATAGGATAAATAGAAACCCAAGTTATACTCGGTGTATAAGCTGGGTTGGAGCAGTTTACGCTTTATAAATAAATTGTTAAAGATTTTTTTTTAAAAAGCGTAAACAGGTCCAACCCAATTAACTTATACCATTATTACTTGAGTTGCTATTTAATCCATTCCTTATAATTTAATTTTCATTCATTAAGTATAGAAAACAAGAATATTTTACCTTTATACATGTTAACATCTTGAAATTGTTCATTTTTTAACATAACCTCAAACTGATTGCTGTGTTTTGAAGAGATATCAGTCATTGTGATCTAGGAAACCAAAGCTATACAACTCAAAGATTACTTTTGTATCCAATCAAAGGACGCGTTACTACAAAAATAAACTTAATACTTTGAAGAAAACTCTTGAGGGATTTTTAAAAATTTTCTTTATAACGTTAATGAACTCAGTCCCTAAAAAATCTATTACATGTATTATGGTCCCGTAAGTGAAGTTTAGTAGGTATTTATTTTTTGTCGTGTTTATCCGTCTGTCTGTCTGTCTCTCTCTGTGTCTGTTTCGCTGTCTGCAAAAACATTGATCTTGCCCATAAATTTTGATTTAATGGAACTATGACTTTCATATTTTACATGTGTATTCTTTGTTATTTTTATTTTTGCAGGTGTTGGACGTTGATCCTTTCTGGGTGCCCACTACAGAGGAAGAATACACTCATTTTGGAGAAAAGGCGGACTCTGACAACAGAGCCAGACATTATATGAACCAGGTCCGGAAACGGAAGGGACTCAAAGTAGACGAGAAAATAGTGGAGCATGCTGAAAAAAAGGACTCTAACCAAAATAAAATAGTGAATTGTTAAGTTAAATTTTGATCATGTCTGTGTTGTTGGAAATAAATTGTTTTTAAAATTTTAAAAAATTATTTTAATTTTTGTTTGTCTCATTTTCATTCTATATTCTATTTTCTAAATACGGATATTTCTTCGGTTTTGGAAATGTATACTTAGACAGAATCTTAAGATCATATAAGCAAGAATCTTCCATAAACTTTAAAAAAAAAAAGAAAGCTTATCTGATGTGTTTACATAGTAAAATATATTTTGATGTTATTTGGCACAATTGATAGGTAGAGGGATTTTTTTTACTATTAGTTCAAGAAGAATCCAGGGGATATTTTTAGCCAAGCTTGATTTAGTGAAGAAGGAATAAGGGAAAAAAGTATTGAATACGGAAAGTAAAAATAACAGGTGAATATAGATGTCATTGTGTCATTTAAATATCTACCTCTCTGCTGATTAATAAGGAAATGCTTTCTTTTATATGGTAGATAGTTTTCTTATCATGATATTTAAAGTTTTCCTGCATGAGGACACAATGAGTATTTGAATACATGACACAACTTAGCTAAATATTAAATAAAAGTGTATCACTATTTTTAATGTTTCATGCAATGATTGATTTTGAGTCGGCATCGGGGTTATCAATACATTTTATTAATATCTTGTAAAATGTTTTCCAATCAGATTTGTAACATTAATTGATTAATCACAAGAATCTGCTCTGTGCAGTACCTCA
>NW_026919701.1:0-15713 GCF_032062105.1 Saccostrea cuccullata
TCAAAATATTTACCTCTTCTACACCATCTGTGCTTTGTTGTGTTTTTCTCTAATCTCATTGTTCTTGGCATGACCTGCCTGATGATGTCTAAAATTGGCGCAAATACTTGGATGCAGATGCTGTTATTTACAACCCCCTAGTTAGCTAAACTCTTTTATGATTTCTGGAAGTTCTACTCAGTACAATTTGTAATTTTGAAGAAAAATGCTGTTTTGTTTACAGCTAGAACATAAAAATAAAATTCCATCAATGTATAAACAAGGTGTATTCATTACATGAATTAAAAAGATACTAGGGTGGGAAATAGAACTGCTGTACACAAACCGGATATAAATTGATAAGCCGTTCTTAGGTTTACAACATCACAGATAAGTCGTTCCTAAACATGCTCAACACATCTGTAAGTAATTAGCACAATCCCAGCAGGTTAGGCTAGGGAAGTGAAAGTTGATGGTAATGTAACAGAGTATCTAAATATACCAAATATAAATCATTTCCCATACGGAAAAAAAGGGCAAACAAACTACTATAACAAATTACTAACAAACCACTATGGTTTGAAAGTAGTTTAATAGTATAGCAAATCACATGCAAATGAGCTAACAAACTATACTCCAACAAACTACTATCAAACCACTCTTAACAAACTACTATCAAACCACTCTAACAAACTACTATCAAACCACTCTAACAAACTACTATCAAACCATTCTAACAAACTACTATCAAACCACACAAACAAACTACTATCAAACCACTCTAACAAACTACTAACAAATCACTGGTAACAAATCCATCAGCAAAACACTAGATTTGAAAATTTCCATTACAAATCTACAAGTCTTTGAAAACACCTAAACAGTCACATTTTGAAGTATTCAACATGTTCAACAAGTCTTGTTTCAGAGTATTTTAAATTCCAGGATTCACAAGTTCAGCCAATGCAAGTGCAACATTCCAACATGTTCCCTTTTGTTTAGGAGATGCCATTCCAAGTCAATGTCCATGTACTTTTCACATATATTCTCCTTCATATTCTTCTTCATAGTATTTTTCACCCAAAAAAATGTTCTTCAAGCTGACATTTAAATATTCACTGCTTCATCTGGCATGGAAAATGCTGCAATATTTCCTTTTTCTGGCAATTATTGCAACTTTGAAAGACATCTTTATTGTCTAATTTTCAAGTATACTTCCCATAATCCAATGCATAACTGATCTAAACTAGTATAGGAATTATAGGTCAATCTGAAAATAAATAAAAATCCAAAGCTAGTAAAAAGCATACACGTCCACATTCACAGAAGGTTACTGTAGTCCAGCCTTTAGGTAAAAAGGAACTTCATTAAATGACATGCATTAAATACCTCTTCTGTTTCCAGAGCCATCTTTTAATAATGTTAATTGCTGCTTTTTCCAGTCAGGAATCTTATAGAACGAATATTACTAATATAACAATTTGAATCTCCCTTCACCAGTTCCTTTGTTTCTGACCTGCTTGGTGGTTTGAAAATTGGTGCAAATAGCCAACACCGGATGTAAAGATTAAGCTGTTAACACAAAACAAAATATCATGCAAACACAACTTTAAACAATCAATTCTGCATGTTGGATTCAGTGTGCTAATTCAACCCTAAACATGTCTGTAAAGTAATTTCCCATGTGGTTGGATGCAAATGCTATACTAATAAAACACTGTTGCAAGATACCAAGTCTAACAAACTATAAAGAAATCACAATCAGCAGAAATGATTAAAAAATTTAACAAACCACTATACTTATTTTTAGAAACAGTGGTTTGTTTGTGTTAAACAGCATAGTGAAAATAAGTCAAGTTTTGGTTTGTGAAGACAATTTTTAAACACACTGTGTATCAAATTTTATTTAACAAACCACTAAAATATAGTTTGTTGGTAGTTTGTTGATGGTTTGATAGTAGTTTGTTAAAAAACTTTTCCGTATGGGATATGTTCTAAAAAAAAGTTCTAAAAGAAAAAATCAGTTTAATTTATGAAAAATAATTGCTTTGATATTTAATACAACAAACTAAATGCAATATTGTAGATGTATACAATCATGCAATACTTTGGGGTATTTTTTGTTTAAGTTATATAATATAAAAAAAATGTTTCTTATTGCAACACAATACTTTAAAAAAAAGAGAATGAGTTGACTCAAATTGTTTTTGGCTAAGTTGAAAAGATCCACCTGTAAATTTTAAAAAATACGCCTTTTGAAATTTTCTTATTTATGTTTTAATTTACTTGTGCCAAAAAGAATACACAGCCATATGAAAATACCTTTCAGAGAATTTTACACTCCTATTTACAGTTGCCTGGAAAAAATTCGAAACATACACAACACATTTCTGGCGTTTATTATAAAAATTCTGTACGCCTGAAAATGAACTGATTTTTTATTATTATATAATTTGTTTATTTTATTTACCTAGTTATATTGTATATTAAATGATTTTAAAGCCAGGATTTGCAAAACAATGTTTCTGTAGGCGTAAAACATGATATATCTCTCATAATTTGGAAGTTAAACGGGAACAAGAATCTGTTAGAGAGAGTTAGCCCGCTCACACCAAATTAAAGTGTGTTGCGTGAGAATGGTATTAGAATGACAGTGTGTTGTGTGAAATGCTATTAGGATTTTGACAGTGTGTTATCGCAATAAAATCATGAAACTTTGGTATGGCGAACTTGTGTTAGTGAATAGTGAGACATTTTGCCTTTTTTGTAGAAACTTCAAACTTTGTGTTAGCGTGACAGTGTATTGTGTAAACTCGTGTCGCTATGGCCCGAAAATGACAGTTTCAAAATTGTGTCACAAACTCGAAAATATTTTGTTAGTGAACAAAAGAAGTGCGTGTTGTGTAAACTGGCCCATAAATTTAGCGTGACAGTGTGTTGTGTGAATTTTAATCTAAGCGTTCAAAATGACAAGTGTGTTGCGTGTACTTGTGTTAGCTAGACAGTGTGTTGTATGAACAAAAAAAATAATTTTTTCGTATTAGCGGAAGACAAAAAATTGCGTGTTGTGTAAAACTTGTGTTAGCGAGACAGCGTGTTGTGTAAAAACTTGTGTTAGCGAGACAGCGTGTTTGTGAATTCGTGTTAGCATGATATTGTATTGTGTGAACTCTTATGTGTTAGTTTCCTGATATTTTGTTGTGTGAAATTGTATTAGCGTGACAGTGTGTTGTGTGTTAGTGTGACAGCATGTGGATTTCGAAAACGGCTCTTGATTTTTATGTTAGTGCATATTAAAAAGTGTTTTTCAGTGATGTGATGGCGAAAAGCAATTGTGTGATTTTTAGCATTTTGGTGTCTTTTGTGTCAGGAAGATGAAACCTTTTTGGAAGATGCAACAAAAGTGCTGTTGTTAACTTTCACCGCAAGTGGCCGTTAACGCTCGGTATGGAAAAGCCTTATTATAACTTTTTCTATTATATCTTTTTACTTGTAAATATTTTGTGAAAACATATAGAACAAAAATTGTGAAGAATTTAAGATCTTTCAAATGATATTCGAAAAATTGTCACCATAAAAATCAGCATTTACAGTTGCAATTACCTAGTTTGTAATATCAGAAGCATAGTTGTTCAAAATGCCAGTTTTAAAATTATGGTGTTCCAATGATGTGAAGTTGTTCTTTTCAGTTTTTTGTGTTAGCATAAAAATGTTAATTTCAACGGAAGACTGCCATTTTTGCATTAATTAACAGCTTTAAACAACATTTCTAAGCGTTATTTTGCATTTTTGTGTTAACACAAAACAAAATATCATGCAAACACAACTCTAGTTATTATTACAATCTGTTCAGAGATGGCTCGGCTGATATACACCAAATTTGCATGTAATAGCTATTCAAGTGTGCTGGCATATATTATCACTTGACGTGAGATATGCAGTTTTATGCACAGGGTCTCCTTGTCCTGGAAACTCCTCCGGAACGACTTAAGTATCAAGATTTTCAGTGAAAGTAAATGAAGGTTTGCTGAGTTGCAGGCAAGCGTTATCTTTATAGCGTAAAACCCGAACTAGTGCATGATTACAAAATTTGCACTTGTATGTTGTCTATTTATAATTTGTTAAAACATTAGAAGAAAAGGATAGCATGATAATGACTGCCTTAATTGGTGTAAACTCTTTAATGATCAATATTTTTTTAATTGATGAAAGAGTACATGATAAAAGATTTACAAATTATACACAGAAAATGTGACAATATCTTAAAACGGGGAAAATCTCTCAATTTGATAGATCTAATTTATAATCTCATGAATTGCACTTTTTATTCAGTAAAAGAATTATAAATGTTAAAAAATTTCAATTTCTTTTGGAAAAAGGTGTGACTTCATCTGAATACTGAATTTTGATACCAAGCATGACCATGATTTGCCAGAAGATCATCTGTTTGGATGTGACATGGAATAAACAGCATAGTGAAAATAAGTCAAAAAGTTTTGGTTTAAAAAGACAATTTTTAAACACACTGTGTATCATTTTTAAATTTTGATTTGACAAAATAAATCCACAAATATGAACATATCAATTGCTCTCAGTTTTTAAAGTGAAATAGTTTTTGTAACAGAAATACATGTACCAGTTATTACATTGGAATAAATGTTATTTTTAAATACAGTGTATAATAATATTTTGTTTGTGTAGCATGTTGACCTCTTTATTAATGTCTTCCCTTTCAAAGTTTAGACTTACTTATTCTAATGATTAAGATAGATCCTATGTCTTCAGCAGGAATATAAGATCTTGTAATACATGTATGTGTATCACAGACCTTTTTTTTAAAGTATAATGTAAAAACAATTGTTATTTTGGCACATACAACTAATTAAAGGCATAAACACGTGTATGATTCCAAGGAATTCAGTACATAGGGCATGTACATGTAGTTTTCTAAAACAAGATTGAAGAGATGTCCAGTCTAAACATTTCAATGTCAACTGCAAAACTGTGCCTGTTGCATATTTTATTAGCCCATCTGAGCGAAAAGGAATCTCAGTAAATTTTTTAAAAACATAATTTTATCCATTATCATTATTGTCTAAAATTTCACAATATCATTTTCCAGAACCAAAGTGAAACTTGTAATAATACATGATAAAATTTGCATCCTTAGTGTATTAGGATTCAAATTGTTCTTATGCAGGGCAATACCTTCTTTGAATTTTTGTAAAAGAGATTTGTTTCTTTAATGCTGTAAATGTATTATATTTAGCTTGTACAGTATTTGGTGGAAATTGACTTTTGAATAAGTTAGCGTAGATATTCTTACTTTATGTTTATGTACAAGACTTTTAGCTTTGTACTTGATTTAGTGATTGCTGCATTCCATTTTTCCAAAGCCGACACAAACATAAAAGATGAAACACGTGTGCCATATGTCACACAATATGTTTACAATATACCTTTCAGAGAATTTTACACTCCTATTACATGTAAACACCAGTTGCTAGTGGAAAGCTGCAAATTCGAAACATACACAACACATTTCTGTGCGTTTATTATAAAAGTATTGTTCTACTCAAAGAACTGATTGCATCTAATGAAGATTGTTCATCATTATTGTAAATACATTTGGATTTTTTTGAATTATTATATAATTTGTTTATTTTATTTACCTAGTTATATTGTATATTAAATGATTTTAAAGCCATTTTTTAAGATGGTAATGTAGCAAAACACTTATGTTTCTGTAGTTTTTTTTTCTTACCGGTATGACACGTTTCACAAACATAATTGCAACAAACATGATATATCCGATATCAAAAGTCATAATATTGGAAGTTAAACTGTTGTGGATACAATGTGTGCTCCTTTTCACACAGAATGCTGCTCGCTATGGCTCGAGAAAGTACCTTAGAAATTTTTACACCCTGCAATATCTCACACCAAATTAAAGAATTCAAGTAAGGGTTTTTGAGACAAATCGAAAAAGAGAATGTTAGCAAAGTTGACAATCTAGACAGAAACATTTAATCTTTTGCTTATCGCTAGGAAGGAAGACCCACTCGTTGCTTTGCAACGAGCTTAAATCTTAATTTTGTCCTCTCACCTCCGGTCAAACCGGAAGGCCAAAAATCTTTGCATTAATTAATATAGCGGAAGACCATTTCTTTTTTTTTAAAATTGTTATTCTTAGGTTTCTTTTCCACTATTTTTATTAGGGTCTTCCGCTTCCTTCGGAAGACCCTACTGTTATTCTATTGTTTCTTATTATTCTTTTTTTTTTTCCCGCTCGACTTTTGACAGGCGATTTCTCAAAGACCTTTGGACTGATCGTTATGAAACTTTCAGGATAGATAGCTTGTAGTTAAACCTATTTAAACCTGTTTTCAGTTTTTTTATGCATGCCTTTATTTGTGAGTTATTGCCCTTTAATTGAAAATTTTTGATGTCTCGTTTCCACTGAAAATCTCAAAAATGACATAAGATATTTACACGAAAGTTGGAGAACTTGTAGCCAATACATTGTAGATGTGCACAACGATAAAATTATATAGCTGATTTCTTAAAGTTTGGAAGCTATAAAACGGCAAATTTTAGTAATTTTTTTTCTTTGAATTTTTGCTACTTTTTGTGTAATAACTTTTAAACCGAGAATAATTTGGTAAGAAATATATTACAAAAGTTGTGGGTAATTACGAGAGCTTTCATATTTGATTAACGAAAAGGGGCTGGCCCCTATAATTAGGGGTTAATAGCCCATACACGCTTTTTTCTGATAGCTAAAAATATTGGTATATTATGAAAAAGTTTGACTGAAATAATTTCGAACTTATAAAATCTTGTCATTTGATATAAAAAGAAATAAACTTCAAGCTATATTTAATTGTTTTTTTTATAAAACAAGTACATGTATGTGAGAAACCTTTCAGGAACAAGTTGTCTACTATAGCCAGCCAAGCCTTTACTGCATACATGTGCACATTTTTAGTTGATGCATCTAAAAGATATAGTTTTGATTCGGTGTTTCTTTGTTTTCTTTTTATTCAAATAATTTTAAAATGTGATGATGTACACAACAATAATTAGTACCTAGTTTAGAGGATTTTTTTCGCGCTTGTTTGTAAACAACGCGCGGCATTGTGGGAAATAGGAAGGTACTAAAGACGCGATGTACTAAACACCGATTTGACCTGATTCAAATTTGTCTGTAAATGTTCCAAACAATTGAATTTTTGTATAGCATATGCCTCAAAATCATAAAGTATGTACATAAGTAATTCAAAATACTCAATATTACCATTTAATTAAAAATTAAAACGTCAGGTAAATATCAGGTCTCTAGTTTATCCCGTTTTTAGTGTGCCCCTTCGAGTCGACGTCGGACACATGTTTGCCATGGTTTACAAACTGAAAATAGAATGATTTGTGAAGTTGAACATTTTCTCACAAAGAATCCGTTTGTAGACATGTGCACTCATTTAATCTGCAGCTACGAAGTACTTTGTCAGTTCTCTGGAACATTATTCTAAGCAGAATTATTCCGATTCATGTATTCTAAGAATCTTGTGTGAATTGTTTACGAGGAAATTCTGACTGTCACATTAACAAGGATGAACACTCTTGAATCTGCTTCGGATTCCCCAGTGATAATTGTATCGTGTGATGAAAGAGCTGACGGCGACATTTTAATGTATGATTGGCTTGGACCATTGGAATGAAGGTTAGAATATTTTTATTACTTAAAATTTACACTACTGATTACATGACAGTGACATACATTGATGTTATTAGAAATTAATACACAGACACACCGATATATTATCTGTTTTACAGTTCAGACGCTCTCTGTTTACCTTGTAAATCCCCACAGCTTTATATTTTATTTTTTTTAATTTGAGGATGTAATTTCAACAGTACTACTATCTATCATAGTGATCATACTCTATAATTCAAACTGCACTTAATGTTACAGAATATATTCAACTAATTATATATTGACAGTGTGACCGTAAGGGTGAGGGCAAATACTTATTTAGTTTTAATTTAGATTGTGCTTGTCAAGCCGCATTTGACATTTGGTGCATCCATGCTCAGTGTTCACACTGAGAGTTTATTCAAATGTTTAATTTGAAAATTCACTGCTCGTTAAATTACATTGCTCCATGTGAACATACATTGAAGTAATTCAAATTAAATAGAAATGAATTTTGAATATATTAAACATGTTAAAGAAGCTAAGCACTGTGGGTCCAAAGTATACTGCGGAAAAATTGTGTGGAGCAATGTGCAAGTCACAATCTTCTTTTGCCACAGCTTTATATTTTATTTTTTTTAATTTAAAGAGATGTTTTCAAAAGTCTTAATTATCATAATATCATACTTTACTGACAAAAAAGGACAAATATTGCAGTTAAATTGCAAAAGAAATATATTAAAAAAATTTATATATTGACAGTGTGACCTGTAATGGTTTAAAGGTGAGGGCTAAAAATACTTCAATTTTAGTTTTAATGTTAGATTGTTTGCTTTTGTCAAGCCCCAGTCCTTTTCATTTAAAAGATATCAAAATTCAAAAGTTAAAAAAATAATTTTTGTTTATGTCACACAAAAAACAAATGTTTCAATTTGAATTGCGTGAAATCACCTTCGAAAAATTAAATTTATCGCTTACATGTTTATCTCATGAAGAACACACCCGAGCATTTTTTTCACAACAAAGTGATATATTAGTAACGGACAATATTTAAGTCCTTTAAAAATTCATTTAAAAAATATTCTTTAAATATGCATTTTAATGTAGGGATGTCAAAACATGTTAAAGAAGCTAAGCACTGTGAATACTAAAAGTATACTGATGTGTATTTTTAAAATTGTGTTAAACAATGTTTTAAAAGTCAAAATCTTGCACTTTACATACAGTAAGGTCCTTCCTCTAAATAACCGTTAGCGTGGCAGTGTTTATACAGTAATATTGTGACCTGCTGTTACCTGGCTTTTCTCACCTTCGGATGTCTTCTACTCTAAAAGATTTGCTTTAATTGTTTAATGAACATCATAACTTTATTATTGAATAAAAGGACAAATTTTGTTAAATTGCAAAAGAAATTTGTTTAAAAAAAGGTGATAATAATGCGAAAGTTTGCTGTGTTTGTTTGATAATGAACAATGGTTGAAGGTAATGGTTTAAAAACTGCTTGATGTCCGATTGCACCTCACTACAAAATACATTCCAATTTTCTTCGAAAAGTTGAAAAATAATTGTCTGTTAAATTGTTTCAACTTTTGTCAAATTGTATCCCCAAAGTCCTTTTATTTTAAAAGATATCAAAATTCAAAAGTTACAAAAAATAATTTTTTTAGGTCAACAAAAAACAATCACTATGATTTTATTTCATGTGTTGATCTGCGTGAAATCACCTTCAAAAAATAAATTTCGTCGCTTACATGTTTATCAGAAATGCATGAAGAACACACCAGAGCATGGTTTTTTCACTACAAGAGTACAATATATTACATTCATCAATTTACCTGTTTATATTTAAGGTCACTTTTAAAAAATCATTTAAAATATCTGATTTTCCGAGTATTAAAAATTGAAATATATGCATATTAATATAAAAATTACTATGAATTATATTCAATTAATTTCTTAATTTTGAAAAGATGTATGATGACTAAGGCTTCTAATAATAGAGAAGAAAATACTCGGGTTCGAATTATGTTCATTATTAGATATATCCGATAAACTTATTTTTTTCAAAATTGACTTCACAACAGATCTTAACTTCCGTCAGGAACTACTGTTTGTCAATAAGGTTTTTGATCTGCGTTTTCCATGTAATGATTGTTGTAATTAACTATTAAATCAATCCTATAATTTATTTTTATATATTATCTATGAAATGACGTACTTTTATTGTGTAAGATAATAAGTGCCTGTTTCAGGTTAAGCGGCTTTAATGTTTGTTTATTTGCCTTAATCATACATTTTTCAGTCATTTCATGGTGCCACCACTTGGGATGGTATTAGCTGCAAATATAGACTTGTACTCAGCACTTATTGCCTTTAAGAAGTATGAGATCCATTTTGTGCTAACACCTACCGTGACACAGAATCTTGGTTTATGCAGTCTCATAGGAGTAACCTGTCTAAAGAATTTAGCAATGGGATTGGAACCTGCGACGTAAGGTTCAGCTTCTTATTGATACTTTGATTTATAATATTTATTTGAGAATTTCACTCATTCACATACTTAGAGATGTTGATCTATATTGTTGAATAGCATCAATTTAGACCTTTAATTAGCTAAGTAAACATGTACTGTGAGGTTTTTAAGGTCTCATTCATTTTATATGCCAGATGCATGTTAAGGAACATTACCGCATAAATGTTTTTGTCTTAAATTTGAAGCTCTTTACTAATATAGAGATATGTTAGTGTTAAACCTCTTCAAATTAGGGTAGACCTTTACTTTAAACTCAGCAATGTGAGTGTGTGTTGTGTGAACTTGTGTTAGCAAGACAGTGTGTTGTATGAATTTGTGTTAGCAAGGCAGGGTGTTTTGTGAACTTAATTGTGTTAGCCTGACAGTGGGTTGTGTGAATTCTTGTTAGCTTGACGATGTGTTGAGTAAACTCGTGTTAGCGGGACAGCGTGTTGTGTGAAATCGTGTATAAAGTGTTAGTGTGACAGTGTGTTGTGTAAACTCGTGTTAGCTAGACAGAGTGTTGATTGAACTCGTATTAGCGAGACTTCGTGTTGTGTAAACTCGTGTTAGTGAGACTGCATGTTGTGTAAACTCGTGTTAGCGAGACTGCGTGTTGTGTAAACTCATGTTAGCGAGACAGCGTGTTGTGTGAACTCTTATTAACGAGACAGCATGTTGTGTAAATTCGTGTTAGCGTGTCAGTGTGTTGTGTGAACTTGTTATCCTGAATATTTGTCGTGTGAACTGGTGTTAGAGAGATAGTGTGTTGTATGAACTCGTGTTAGCGAGATTGCATATTGTGTGAACTCGTGTTAGCCAGACTGCGTGTTATGTGAACTCGTGTTAGCGATATTGTATGTTTTTTGAATTTGTGTTAGCGTGACAGTGTGTTGTGTGAACTCGTGTTAGCCTGACAGTGTGTTGTGTGAAATGATATTAGGATGACAGTGTGTTGTGTGAAATGGTATTAGGATGACAGTGTGTTATTGCAACAGCGTTTGGTGCGAACTTGTGTTAGTGAATAGTGAGACAGCCTGTTTTGTGTTAGCAAGGCAGTGTGTTTTGTGAACTTAATTGTGTTAGCCTGACAGTGGGTTGTGTGAATTCTTGTTAGCTTGACGATGTGTTGAGTAAACTCGTGTTAGCGGGACAGCGTCATGTGTGAAATCGTGTATAAAGTGTAAGTGTGACAGTGTGTTGTGTAAACTCGTGTTAGCTAGACAGAGTGTTGATTGAACTCGTATTAGCAAGACTTCGTGTTGTGTAAACTCGTGTTAGCGAGACTGCGTGTTGTGTAAACTCATGTGCAAAACAGCGTGTTGTGTGAACTCTTATTAACGAGACAGCTTGTTGTGTGAATTCTTGTTAGCGTGACAGTGTGTTGTGTGAACTTGTTATCCTGAAAATTTGTCGTGTGAACTGGTGTTAGAGAGATAGTGTGTTGTGTGAACTCGTGTTAGCAAGACTGCATATTGTGTGAACTCGTGTTAGCCAGACTGCGTGTTATGTGAACTCGTGTTAGCGATATTGCATGTTTTTTGAATTTGTGTTAGCGTGACAGTGTGTTGTGTGAACTCGTGTTAGCCTGACAGTGTGTTGTGTGAAATGGTATTAGGATGACAGTGTGTTGTGTGAAATGGAATTAGGATGACAGTGTGTTATCGCAACAACGTTTGTTGCGAACTTGTGTTAGTGAATAGTGAGACAGCCTGTTTTGTGAATTCATGTTAGCGTGACAGTGTGTTGTGTGAACTCGTGTTAGCCTGACAGTGTGTTGTGTGAAATGGTATTAGAATGACAGTGTGTTGTGTGAAATGGTATTAGGATGACAGTGTGTTATCGCAACAGCATTTGGTGTGAACTTGTGTTAGTGAATAGTGAGACAGCCTGTTTTGTGACTTTGTGTTAGCGTGACAGTGTATTGTGTAAACTCGTGTTAGCATGACAGTGTATTGTGTAAACTCGTGTTAGTGAGACTGTGTGTTGTGTAAACTCATGTTAGCGTGACAGTGTGTTGTGTGAATTCATCTAAGCGTGACAGTGTGTTGCGTGTACTTGTGTTAGCTAGACGGTGTATTGTATGAACTCGTATTAGCGAGACTGCGTGTTGTGTAAAACTTGTGTTAGCAAGACAGCATGTTGTGTGAACTTGTGTTAGCGAGACAGCGTGTTTGTGAATTTGTGTTAGCATGATAGTGTGTTGTGTGAACTCGTGTTAGCCTGATATTTTGTTGTGTGAAATTGTATTAGCGTCACAGTGTGTTGTGTGTTAGTGTGACAGCGTGTGGTGCGAACTTGTATTAGTGCGAAAGTGTTTTTCAGTGTTGTGGTGGCGAGCTGTGTGATAACCTAATGGCGTCTTTAGTGTCGGTAAGATGGCACGCTTTTATGAAAGTGCTATTGAGCTTTAGCAAGTGGCTCTATCTGGACACGCCTTATTATAATTGATCAGTTCTCAGATATACAGTGAATTACCGGTATTATTGTCACCATGAAATCAGCATTTACAGTTGCAATTACCTTGTTATTAATCATAAGATATTGGTTTGCCAGTTTTAAAATTATGGTGTTCCAATGATGTGAAGTTGCAGTGTGTTAGCATGTTAATTTCAACAGACTGCCACTCCAATGCAGCTTTAAACAACACGCTGCTGTGTTTACACAAAACAAAATATCATGCAAACACAACTCTAAACAATCTGTTGAGTGTTAGCTTCACTGCATGTTGGATTCAGTGTGCTGGCATATTATCACTGACGTACATGCTAGCACATTGTAACCTCATGCTAATATGTTGTCATAAATACTCTAGCACATTATCCTAAACCCACTAGTGCATGATTACTTTGCACTTGTATGTTGTCTTATTAGGGGATAGCATAAATGACTGCCTTAATTGGTGTAAACTTCTTTTAATTGATGAAAGAGTACATTAAAATTTACAAATTATACACAGAAAATGTGACAATATCTTATCTCTCAATTTGATAATCTAATTTATAATCTCATGAATTGCACTTATTATTAGTAAAAGAATTATAAATTTAAAAATTCCAATTTCTTTTGGATAGGTGTGACTCATCTGAATACTGAATTTTGATACCAAGCATGACCATGTTTTGCCAGAAGATCATCTGTTTGGATGTGACATGGAATAAACAGCATAGTGAAAATAAGTCAAGTTTTGGTTTGTGAATACAATTTTTAAACACACTGTGTATCATTTTTAAATTTTGATTTGACAACATAAATCCACAAATATGAACATATCAATTGCTCTCAGTTTTTCAAGTGAAATAGTTTTTGTAACAGAAATACATGTACCAGTAATTACATTGGAATAAATGTTATTTTTAAATATAATAATATTTTGTTTGTGTTGCATGTTGACCTCTTTATTAAGGTCTTTCCTTTCAAAGTTTAGACTTACTTATTCTAATGATTAAGATAGATCCTCTGTCTTCAGCAGGAATATAAGATCTTGTAATACATGTATGTGTATTTTTTACAGTATAATGTAAAAAAAATTGTTATTTTGGCACATACAACTAATTAAAGGCATAAACATGTGTATGATTCCATGGAATTCAGTACATAGGGCATGTACATGTAGTTTTCTAAAACAAGATTGAAGAGATGTCCAGTCGCATTTCAATGTCAACTCCAAAACTGTGCCTGTTGCATACTTATTAGCCCATCTGAGCTAAAGGAACCAGTAAATTTTTTAAAAACATAATTTTATCCATTATCATCATTGTCTAAAATTTCACAATATCATTTTCCAGAACCAAAGTGAAACTTGGCACAGATCATCCTTAGTGTAGGGGATTCAAATTGTTCTTATGCAGGGCAATACCTTCAAAGAGATTTGTTTCTTTAATGCTGTAAATGTATTATATTTAGCTTGTACAATATTTGGTGGAAATTGACTTTTGAATAAGTTAGAGTAGATATTCTTATTTATGTTTATGTACAAGACTTTTAGCTTTGTACTTGATTTAGTGATTGCTGCATTCCGCCAAAGCCGCTAAAAAAGAATACACAGCCATATGTAATATGTTCACAATATACCTTTCAGAGAATTTTACACTCCTATTGAGGTACCACCAGTTGCTAGTGGAAAGCTTCAAATTCGAAACATACACAACACATTTCTGTGCGTTTATTATAAAAGTATTGTTCTACTTACTGATTGCAACTAATGAAGATTGTTCATCATTATTGTAAATACATTTGGATTTTTTGAATTATTATATAATTTGTTTATTTTATTTACCTAGTTATATTGTATATTAAATGATTTTAAAGCCATTTTTAAGATGGTAATGTAGCAAAACACTTATGTTTCTGTAGTATGACACGTTTCACAAACATAATTGCAACAAACATGATATATCCGATATCAAAAGTCATAATATTGGAAGTTAAACTGTTGTGGATACGATTTCAAGAATGCTGTTAGAGAGAGTACCCTTTAGACCTCATGCTCACACCAAATTAAAGAATTCAAGTAAGGGTTTTTGAGACAAATCGAAAAAGAGAATGTTAGCAAAGTTGACAATCTAGACAGAAACATTTAATCTTTTGCTTATCGCTAGGAAGGAAGACCCACTCGTTGCTTTGCAACGAGCTTTGCTCTAGTTAAGGTCTTACTTCCTTCGGAAGACCTTACTGTTTTTCTTATGTTTCCTATTATTATTATTTTTCCCTTTTCATAGTACACGAGATTTCTCGAAAACTACAGAACCGATTTCAATGATTTTTTCAGGAATGATGCATTTTTGTAATATCTCCAGACCTTTTTTTTATTTTTAAAAAAATCACTTCCGGTTGCATTTTTTGTCCGATTTTCATTTTTAAAACCGTCATTTTGTCCACGCATCTTCTTGTAAATCACTCAAGACAGAATCACGAAATTTTCAGGGATGGTAAAACATCTCTTTAAGATATGTATTACGTCTTTTAATTTGGCATCCGTCACTTCCGGTCGACACAGGAAGTGATGTTTAATTTCAAGATTTTTTGAAAAATTAAACCGTCGTGAATAAAGGCAAACAGAACTTATGTTTACATTCACAATTGTCAACAAAAAGCATCGATTTGAAGTACTTCCGGTTTATACCGGAAGTTGACGAAAAATTTAACTTTCTCTCTTGAATCAAAAGAAATAGAAAAAAATGGTTTAATTTGAGTTTTTTCTGGTCTTTCGGCTTTGATGTCAGCCGGAAATGAAGCCTGAATTGTCGAAAGTCGTCAAATAACGTCACTTCCGGTCAAACCGGAAGTAGTCTAAAAAAGGATATTTTGGCCATTTTTGACATGTTTTTGGGTAACATATGTCACTGGAAGCAAAATACTTAATTTTTCGTCCGTCGACATCACTTCCGGTCAAACTGGAGTAACAGAAAGTGGCTTATTTTTGCAATAATTAACATGAATTTAGAGGAATCAAACCATTTTTGGACGTTATTTCTGATTTTTTGTTGAAACTCAAAGCCGCTTCCCGGTCAAACATGACGGAAGACC
>NW_026919702.1:0-15608 GCF_032062105.1 Saccostrea cuccullata
TATCAAATTAGTAATTTAATAAATAAGTAATAGATTAGTGATTTCTTATAGGAAATTATCAATTTGATTCAACAAATTATCACTTTTCATTATATAACAGATAAGATGCTAATTTCAGCTTGTACAAATTTAAACGGCACCAGTTCATCTTCTTAATATTAAGGCCATCATGACTATTCAGCCGGTATGCCAGATATTAACAGAGGTCGTTGGTGTTGGACATTATCCTGGAAAGGTAGGAGAATCTTCTTTTTTTTTTTTTTACTTAAATCCCTCTTAAAAATCAATTATTTAAGTGTATTTTAGTAAACATGGTGATGCAGGTCTTCATCACATTCTTTTAAATTGGTTTTTTGAAATTATTTTAATCTTTTAAAACACCACCTAAAATAAAAATTAAGATCTGTGAACTTGGAATCAATTTGCATATCTCACGTCTATTATTTTGGTTTGTAGTAGTTTTGATATTAAATTCCACTGAAAACATAGTGGCATGATGTCTGCTTCAGCCACCATGTCAATGTCAGATTCTAAAACTGTTAGAAGATTATTTAAATATGAATGATTGTGTGTTTTTCCCTAATCTGACCCGCTTTATATTTTTCCTCCGAAGGATTTGTTATCATAATTTCATAAATTTAAATAACAAGAACTTTACCAAATATACTCAATGCACAAATCGAATATATAAGATATTTTTAATATCAGCAGGGAAAAAGCTACTCAGGTAGGTTATGGCCCATAAGCCTCTTGTTCGTATCTTTTAGACGAATGTTAAAGCAGTTGTTCTGTTTACAAATAAAATATAAACTTTTTTTTTAAATTTAATAATAGCTTAATGATTTTCTTATATTTGTTGGCTATTACAGGACAACATCTTTTTTTTAAACACCGAGCTTGTTTTATGGAGGGAACCATTTAATGGGGGACGACCCTAATGCTATCCAGGTCAGGAGTCTGGGGGGGATATGGTGGGACATCTCAGGAAAGAGCTGGCCGCATCACTATCAAAAGGATTAAAGATGGCGTCATTAAAATCAACCACCTCATTGTGTACGTATTGCTGGAAAATACTGATGTTGTAAAAAAAAAGTAGCAAACATTAATTTTTTTTAAAGGGCTTAGCTTTTTTTCCCTGAAACTAGTTAAAGAAAACTTATTCAGGGTAAGTAAACATGCAAGCACTTAAAGAAAGAATCAAAAAAATTTTCCATTATCAATATGTACTGATTCTTGCTGGCTGAGCAAGATTCAAGACACAAGATTTTATTAGTCTCATTTGGGCCCCCGGAGGAAAAAAAAAAAAGATTTACAAACAAAAAAAAGGGGGGGATTTAAATAAAAGAACAAACATGATCTTACATAATGAGAGCAATTGATCAAAAGTATATAAGAGATATACTGAATATACATTAAGGCCAAAAAAAATTAATCAATAGTTTCTCAGGCACCGCCGCATCAGTTCAAAAACGGCCGCATTGATCAATTTTATTGACATATTAAAAAGGGAAATAACTCAATTTTCTATTTTTCTAAGTTGAAAAAGAAAATCGAGTTATTCCCCTTTTCATAAATGCTAAGAAAGACGTTTTTATTAGAAAAACAATATATTTCTTCTAAATCTTAAGTATTTTATGAGTTAACTTTTAAATAAATGTTTGGAATAATATTATTTAATGTTGAATACATATTATAACTAATTTCAGAGAACAAAACTTAGATACATGTATTATCATTTTACTGCACAAATGACTTACAAGAAAAGGTGTAAAACCTGCTTCCCAAAAAAAAAAAAAAAAAAAAAAAAGCCTGCCTGCCGCATTGAATTTTGAAATTTTTGGCCTGAGAAAAAATTTAAATTTAAATTTTTTTTTTTGCCATACATGTATTGTATATATTTTAGAATAATATAGTCAAAAGCAAGAAACTGAAAAAGTACATACCAGGTATATGCATATCAAAATAATTTTAATTTAGGTAGATTACCAAGGGATCTAGCAAGTGATCTAAGGATGTCAGGGTCTTCATTAGTCATGAGCCAATAAAATTGATTATAAAGATAGAGACTAAATTTTTTTTTTTTACATCCATTGGTCCATTGATGGTATGCTTGATGAGTACGTATGTAACAATATTGCTTTTATTATTAAGGCTAATTATTAAAAGGACTTGTATTTAGTTTTATAATTTAATAAAAAATGTAATATACTCCATGTACTCTGTCATATATGTAGTAGACTTTTGAGAAAAGCGCAGACTTAATTAAACAGTCAACGGCTTACTTTGACATTTAAAATGCTTTATGTATACTTTCTTACTTACTTAGGCCTGTCCTTTTGCGGAAACATAGAAATCGACGACAGTCCTTCAACGAACTCAATTCTGAGCTGCCTTAGCTGCATCCTGCGAGGTCATATCCTTTTCTTTTAACTCTAACCCCAATTCACGCCCCCAGGTGATTCTAGGAACCCTCCTTCTTTTGCCCTGTGGGTTCCAGGTCAGGGCCTCCATGATGCTAGATGGGGACTTCCTTAATGTGTGTCCAACTCAGCCCCAATTCCTCTGTCTTATTTGTACCTCCATTGGTTCCTGACCTGCTCTCTTCCATATTTCTTCGTTTGGGATCCTTTCAGGCAATCGGATGTTGAAGATGCGCCTGAGACAGGTGTTGTGAAATGTCAGGATCTTCTGCAGGATTGCTTTGCTCAACCTCCACGTCTCTGCACCAAACAATAGGACAGGACTTTACATAAGAGTTGAGGATCTGCAGTTTGGTGGTAATACATGTACGTATGTTCTGAGAGCACAATGTTCTTAACATGGTAAATACAGTTCTTGCCTTGCCAATTCTTGACTTGATGTCCCAGTCTGTGTCACCCTGTCTATCCAACACACTCCCCAGGTAGATGAAGGACTCAACACCTTTGATGAGGTCACCACCAACTGTGACTTGTGTTTGAACTGAAGTTTTTATCTTCATCAATTCTGTTTTCTTCAAATTGATTTTGAGGTCTGTTCCTTCCCAATGTTGTTGCAAGGCGACTTGTTTTATATCACATCTGACTGTGGTTGTATCAAAGGAGAGCCAAGTCATCTGTAAAATAGAGTCAATTGATGGAGTTGTGTCAGGAGTGTCCACTTCATACCATTGTTCCTGCTTGACGTGGTAGTCCTCATGATCCAATTAAGGCCCAAAAAATTAATCAGTAGTTTCTCAGGCACCGCCGCGTCAGTTCAAAAACGACCGCATTGATCAATTTTATTGATATATTGAAAAGGGAAATAACTCAATTTACTATTTTTCCAAGTTGAGAAAAAAATCGAGTTATTCCCCTTTTCATAAATGCTAAGAAAGACGTTTTCATTAGAAAAACTATATATTTCTTCTAAATTTTCAGTATTTTATGAATTAACTTTTAAATAAATGTTTGGAGTAACATTATTTAGGGTTGAATACATATTATAACCAATTTCAGAGAACAAAAATTAAGACTTGGTAGATATTATCATTTTATTGGACAAAAGGCTTAAGAAAGGTGTTAAACCTGCTAAAAAAAAAAAAGCCTGCCTTCCGCATTGAATTTTGATTTTTTTGCTTGAGAAACTATTGATTAATTTTTTTTGCCTATTGACCAAGAGAAAAAGGAATGGTGAAATCAAACATCCTGGTTTTGATCTCGATACTCTCAGACATCTGGTCAGCATGAGCAACCTTGCCTATCATGCCTTGGTAGGTGCTTCGAATCAGGGAGACTAGCTTCTCTAGTACATGTACTACAAAGTGCCTTTAAGTTAGTATCTCCCACAGTGTCTCTCGGTCTCACACTGTCGAATGCTTTCTCATAGTCGGTGGAGTTGACATAGAGGGGAGACATCCACTCCAGGCCAGTGATTGTTCTATAATGGTGCACAGACTGGCTATCTGGTCAGCACAAGATCTGTTGGCTCTAAAACCAGCCTGTAGGTCAGGAGCTTTGGGTCCACTGCTTGTTTTATTCTGTCGAGAAGTATTCTGTTGAGGACCTTGTCAGGCAATGACAGGAGCATAATTCCCCTGTATTTACTGCAGTCCCTCAAATCTCCCTCCTTTGGCAACTTGATAAGGATGCCTTCTTTCCATTCCACGGGAATGATCTCTTCTTCCCAGATTTAATTTAAGAGGTTGTAAAGGATGTTAACGGCTGTCTCTGTATCAGCTTTGATGGCTTCTGCTAGTATCTCATCAGGATCTCATCAGGCCCTGCCGCTTTTTTTATGTTTAAGTTTTTTTTTAAATTGCTATTCTGATCTGTCTTTGTTGGCTTGTTTCAGTTGATCGGGAGGTCTGTATTGGCTAATGATATATATGTCTGGAGGTGTTTCTGGTGTTGGTCTATTTAACAGCTTTAAAGTGTTCTACTCTCCTCTTCAATTGTTCTTCTGTTTGTTGTAAAAGGTTTTCCGTTCTTGTCCTTTACTGGCTTGTCTGTTGGCTGGAACCTAGTTCCTTTGTAATCAAATATAATTCTTTCAAATTTCATTTTCCCGCTGCTTCTTTCGCTTATTTAAGCAGGTTGTTGAAGTAAACCCGTTTACCTTTCCTGATGCTTTTCTGAACTTCTTAATCTGTGGCTATGTAGTCCTCCTGGCCTCATGCCTTTGCTGTTTTTGTACTGCTTGTATTCAGCACCGCTTTCTTTTCCTTCCTCTCATCTAGTTTCCTCGTATCACCAGACATCCACTTCTTGTGCTGAGTCTTTCTCCTGCCTAGGATTTTCTGACATGTGCCTTGAAACATTTCCTTGATGTGCTGCCATTGGGTCTCGATGTTGGTGTCATTGTTTTCTAGCTGGTCTTTTAGTTGCTGGAGTCTATTTGACAAGCTGGGGAAAGCAATGCTGTCCTGTCTTCACTTCCTTTGTTTTGAGGGCACTCACGTTGTACCTTGTCCTCCTGTTTGTCATGTTATTGAACTTCTTGAGGAGTAGTCTTAATGCCGTCATCAACAGATGGTGGTCTGAGGAAATGTCTGATCGTCTCATCACCCACATCTTTCCATGCTCTTCTAAATTTTCTTGTTGATGCAGATATGGTCAAACTGGTTCTCTTTAAAGGTCCGGGGATCTGCTTTTAGCCTTGTGAATTCTTTTATGATGAAAGATGCTTCCTCCTGTTACCAGGTGGTTTAATGAACAAAGGTTTGCAAATCTCTCACCATTCTCATTCATGAAGTCCTTATGTGCCTATGACTCCATTGTAGCCAGTGTTGTCAGCTCCAATCTTTGCATTGAAGTCACTTAAAATACTGTCTTTCTTCCCTGTTTTTTTCCAAGACTGCCTGTAGTTGCTGGTAAAAGTCATCTTTCTTTTCCTCATCAGCATCGTTTGTTGGGGCGTAACATTCACGTTCAACTTGATCTTAATTCTTTGGTGTTGAACTTGGCTGTTATTATCCAGCAGTTGACACGGTCCCGTCCGATAAGAGCACGTTGTGCCTCCAGGGATATAAAAGACTTACACCTTCGGGGGTGGGGCTCCCTTCCCCTGTGTGTCCTGAATACAACAGTGTTTCTCGGTGGTAAACCTAGGTGTCCTGTCTGTAACCACCTTGTCTCAATTAGTCCAGGAGACATATTGTAGTGCTTCATCTCATCTGCTACCTGTGCTGTTCTTCCTGCTTCACACATTTTCTGATGTTCCAAGTACTTGCAAATCTGATGGTTCAGGGTTCTCCATGAGCTTTTTTACTGTGTTGCTCCCAAAACAGTAAAATATTTCCCCCCACGGTAACGATTCAAAATTTTATGCATGCGAAACAGTAAAAATTTTGCCCCACACAGCAAGATCTGTAATAATTAAAAAATCTAAACACAAAATTCTCTCTGTGAAACTGAAACTTTAACAAACAATTCTACCGTATTTAAATTCTGAAAGTTAGAGCACTTAATTACTAGGGCTTCACCTTGCATAATCATTTATCTCTTGAACTCTCGCTGGACTTTAAGCATGACGGATAATGACAGGTAGTTCGACTGTTTGGTAAGCATTTCCTCTGCTTTTCAGAACGTGGTTTTACTTTTATCAATATGTACGACTATACTATTTGTATAACGAATTAGCGATTTCAAAAAAGTCTGTGCATTTTTATTATTATTTTATATTTTTTAATTATAATGAATAATGGTTCAGTTGCGAATTTGATCGCAAAAATACCGCGAAGTTTTATTGTTTTGTGTAAACTCTGCAACACAGTAAAATTTCAAATAATGGAGAACCCTGCTGGTTTTTCTGGGTGTCAGAAAGGAAGTCAGCTCTACAGTTTCCTTTCGTGTTTTATTGCACAACATCAGAGTTCCCCATGAAGTAGACTCAATCTGGCCCAGTAATGTTGGTTTTGGTTTGTCGTTGTTGCTTCTGTAACTTGTTGTTTTTTTTATAGGCAGGGTTGTTGGGCCCTTGCAAACCTCTAGTAGCCTCAGGAAAGGTGGTTTGATTTTGGAGTTTCCTTCCTGGACTGCTTTTCTTCCGTGGATATTGAATACAGTCTGCCCATTCGGTTTTATGTCATTGTCATTCACCTAGCCTTTCCAATATGAGTTGGTATGGCTGCAAGGCAGGGGAGGTTTGGAATCAGAGTTTTCCTCCTCTTAGATGAGCTATCCTCCCAGACTGATAAACCCTATCTGCCCAAAGCACTGGTTTTCAGACACCATGTAACTCGACTTCACTCCTTCTTCTATCAGTAGTACAGATTCGCCGAAACTGATGAAACCACACGAGCAGGCTAGGAGATGGACTTTGGTTGTAAGGCTATTTGAGGCAAGCACAAGGAGCACTTTATAGACAATGGGAGCTTATCCCCCTTTCCACCCCTTGGCTATGACGGCATTTGGAATTGATAATACTAGATAAGATAACCTACAATAGAGGTTTTAAGTATTGTGTAAGGAGTGCTAACAGGATTTAACGATATATAATCTACAAAGAAGGGAGGCAGGATAACATAATTTGATTTAAAATACCTGTATTGCCTTATTTTGAAAGGACAGTAATTTTTAATTTTATTTTGCTGAAGGAATTGAGAAGAAAACATTCTGGAAAAAAAACTAGACAGGAGTTTGTAAAGGAGGAATGAGAGGGGATGGACTATAGGGTAGCTGTCGTTCCCTTCTGAGACGACGTGTTATGTGCTTGAAAATTATTCCTCTTTATTGTATATTGTCCTAAATGTAGACGTAAATCGTCGATCTTAAAAGTCAGCGCTTCTTGCAACGGTCTCATACCCCAAAGAAGGAAATATTCTTCAAATCACAAGTATATTTTGAAGAATTTTAAAATTCCCAGCAATTAAAATGAAATTAAATTGTCACATCTTTCCAACAATTCAAAACACTCATTACAAAAAGATACAAGGTGGGATCTATTAAATGATTTATCGAGCCTCTTTCCCACTTCCTTAAAGCTGACATGAATTCTTAAAAACGCAATATTTTAATCTATGTACGACTTGTTTCATACCAACTATAGCCGTATTCCACCATATTTCTTTCAGATACCTTTGTTCTTGTAACCATATATACCCCAAAGCGCTCGTTACAGTTGAATGATTTTTTGGTTTGGGTATCGACTTGTGCACATCTCCGATGGTAAAGCATATGACAACACATGAGAAGATCAAGACATTTCAAAACCACAATAAACAACATAATAATCATTTCTGAATAATTATTGATTTGAATCAAAAGAAAAAAATGCAAGTATGGGGAGAAATTAGATGCACGACACGCGTACATATTTTTACAGTGCGCCAATTTATGCAGAATAAACTTGAAATAAAAAGTAGTAAAATCTGCAAAAACATTTTGAAATTATTATCATTTGAGTGGCACAAAACAACCAAAGTCTTTGATTTGCAGCCCCTATGCAATTGGTGCATATAGGGAAAACGCCTCGAACGCTATAAACGTACCATACCTGGTAATAAGGTTACTGCGTCGGTTCTAAGATGTGCACAAGTCAAATGATATACACCCTGAATTCCATTTATTGAAATATGCATCACAAAAAAGAAATAAACTCCGTAAAAGCTCAAACGTAAACACACTGTCATTACTCCGTACAGACTAGCAGGCCGATACACTTAGTCCGCGCTGATCAGATTTGCGTCAGGGAAAATATCACAAGTGGAAAAAGAAGTTATTTGGTATTTGCGCTGCTGAAAGGGGGGGGGGGGGGGTATTATAACTGCTGTTCATAAGCTATAATTGTGAATTGTCTATCAACATGCAAGGTCCAATATACACTCTATATAAAGTCATGTATATAGTCTGCAGTTGGTTTGCGTCGCAAAATTCATTTGTCAATTATAACTGATTATTTTAGTACTAATCTCAAATCTAAACCAAGTAATTTGATGTACGGTAATTATTTACTTCAAATCTTAAAAGCAATTAACAAGAATACAATTTTTTATGTGTACATAGATCTATACGTTCTTTAACACACAAACACACGAAGAAATGCCATCCCCTGTTCAGATTGACATCTAGGCATTTGATTTTTAGGCGGGGGGGCGTGCAAAAATAATTGACATGACCGTTATCTAAATATTCTTGGAAGAAAGACATCTCTGCTGAATTCAATTTTGAATTTATTTTTAAATGTATCACTCCGACCACAAAGTATGTGCATTTTGAGGAATGTATAAATGTTTTATAATTATGTTGTTATAGAGAGTCTATGAGATTTCAGTATCCCTGCCTGATAGTCTCGCTATTTTTTTTTTATATAAAAATAATTTCTGTAGGAGTATTTTGGGAGATAATTTTAAAAGCTAGGGTAAGGATTCTTGACACTGGTTGAATACGGATAATTTTTATTTACTCTTTTATATATTGAACTAACTCTCTCTCTCTCTCCCTCTCTCTCACTCTGTAACCATCCCTTAGGGCAATAATAGGTATAAGATCCTACGCACTTTCTGCTGTACCATTTATTAATCCTTAGGACAGATCAAGGATTTTTTTCAGGCGGGATGTCGAAACTTCATAAATTGAATAATAATTCAAATTTGGACAAGAAGTTAACCCAAACGGCCAGATTGAAAGAGAAACTAGAGGTATTGTGAGCAATGAGCTCACTAAATGATACCCCCGCCTCCCATCTGGTTATAATGGCAAAGTCCATATTTTGCTGTTTTCGCTAAACCCAAAATACGTGTCGGATCAAAAAGTAAAATAGGAGGTGCACAATGGTAATATGTAATAAACCTAAGATTCTGTGAAAGTTTTAGTAAATTTCAGTAAGTGTTATAAGAGGATTTGCGGATAAGAGATGGGTACCCCCAAGACGTAACAGACAGATGGACGGACATAACTATTACTATATACCCTCCCACTTTTCAAGCGGGGGGTATAATAAACGTGAAATATACATCAAAGGAATGGGTACATTGGGAACTTTCTTAAATACCTTCTCAAACGCATTGGCGTCGGAAGCAAATTGAAAGTGTGTGTGTGGGGGGGGGGGGGGCTAAGTGCAAAGAATTTTTTTTATACATTCAAAAAATCTAAGAAGCTTTAAAAAAGGGGAAATGTCCTTTTCCAAAACACGAATATCATATTTCGTGTGGGGGAAAGGGGGAGGGGGGATAGGTTCGAACTTCAACTTGGAAAGTGGGGGGGGAGGCTAAACCTACGCAGCAATGTTCAATGTCTATACTAAGTATATATTTGTAAAAAAAAAAAAAATTCACATTAAATTCTGGTCAGCGCAACTTCTTATAAACCACTGAACAGGGTTTTGTCGAACTTTCGAGATATTTATAGGAGTCAAAATGTGTGTCTAGATTTGCACATCACCAGGAAATTCTGAATTCTTTATTTTTTGGGAATTTCCGCACTTTTTACATTTAGATTTTGGCCATATCTTGAATAAAGATGATCAGTTTGTCAGCGCAGTTCCTCATAAACCGCTGCACACAATTTCGTCAAACTTTGCAGATATTTAGGACACTATGTGCATAGATGTGCATATAACAAGAAAATTACGATTCCTTTATTTTTTTCTGGAAATTTCAGCACTTCGACTTTTGGGGGAGCTTGGGGTGTGTTTTCATTCATTGTGCATAAAATTATAAATAACTTTAAATCAAATTATATTAGGTCTAATAAAGCCAATACACAGTATTTATTTGATAATAATTAACCATAAAGAAATCAATCTGTTTCAGACGTTTTCTTAAATTATTTTTATGAGAGTGTTTTAAAATATGCATGTTTTATCACACCCCCCTTCCCTCCTATCACAGGAAAATCTCTTCAAAAGGTGAATGATTCAGTAATAATGCATGCTTTATTATAAATCTAATGAAGTTAAAGCATGTAATCATAAATTATTCTGCAACATTTACGTATACAGACAAGAGTAATGTTTAGTTTGAAAAAATCACTTGAATTTTTTTCAATCAACCCCACTGAGCTTTCAACCTTTGATATTTTCCCTGAGCAAATAAAATGATACGGCATGGGCCACGTGTGTCCAAGCATCTTTTACTGTTGAGTTAGCAATGGATTACTGAGATGCATTTTTCAAATAAAAGTAAAATAGGATAATTCTTTCAATGTGCACATCCCTGTAGCAATAGCAGTATATCCAGGTAAATGTTTTATCACTGCGTTTGACGCGTTTTCTCGACCTGCATGGATTTTTGCTGTACATGAATGTATTCCGTGCTAGTGTATTTTCTATATTGCAGCAAATGCATTCAAAAATAATTTAATTCTCGGTATAGTTCTATTGTTTGGTTGAATTCTTACTTTTCAAACATGTACTTGGTCAGTTTATTCAGCTTATGGACTTCTAAAAAACTATGCTATCGGAGATGTGTACATGTCGAGAGCCAGGCTAGAAAATCACTCAAGTGAAACTTTTCTACAAGGCTACATATAGCAGGTACAGGTGGCCAAAAATCTTCGATAATTATGGCGGAATTGAAGAAATATGGCGGACAAGGGCGTACAGGAGTGTAGTAGGTCATGCAAAGGTGTCGAAAACTGATACCTTTAAGAGTTCATGTCAGCTTTAAGAAAATAATAACAGCCTTGAACATGTTCAAATAAAAAAAAATCATGGTAATATACATCAACATATTTTAAGAAAAAATGGATGCAAAAAAATTATGCAAAATTATTGAATAAAATCACATAATTTTTATCAAAACTAATAACATCAAAACATTACTTAAGTGACATTTATAATAGTTTTCGATGCATTACGATTATCATAATTCTTGCTCAACTCTAAATTTGTAGACTTAAAAGCAGACTTACATGTATGAGTATGGTTCATTACTATCATATATGTTATTTTGATTGTCTACATTTCTAAATCTATTACCGGGAAGGTAGGAAAAAAACTGGTTCAAGTAAAGTTGAAACATTATTTTGTCTTGATCATTTCACAGGTACACCCTCCCACAGCATAGGACTTATCAAATGTCTTGCCTCGAAATCAAGATTAATGTTTATGGAAAAGAAGAAAACAAACCAGCAATTGTACAAAGTTTAGAACAGAACAGATTCATAGACGCCGACACACCTAGAGCAAAAGCACACTTCTCAAGAAAACGTCGAAGTGATAGAACTATTGAGGTCTATAAGCTTCAGGTATTAATTTAAAGATGCAAATGCTTTAAAAATGCATGTACATGTATAGGGGAGTTTACTTCACAGTAAATTATAACAAATATAACGAAAAATATTTTACTATTAGTATTGTGTTTCATGCACTTAAGCATCTTGGATATTTACGAGGGTTGTTCGAAAAATTTGTGGACTTCTGTCATATGGTTTTATGTTTGACGTCATATGTTATCCAAATTTGGTAGAAATGTTTTCACAATAAATCTAAATGATTTGTATAATTCTTTTTAAAACATGATTTATTCAAAATTTATCCAGATGTTAAAATGCAAAAATTGGACTGCGGAGCAGGTCAAAATTTAATTGTTACAAACAATACACTAAATAATGTGTGTAGTCATATTCTCTTTAAAATGAAACACAAACAAAAACAACCTAGAAATTCAAAATTAATAATTGTAACATCGATTAGTGTTCCAAATAAAGGCTTAATACATGTATTTAGCTTTGTTGAAAAGAAATCAATTTGAGAAGATAAGCAGTTATTGAAAACAACAAACACAATGACGTTTAAGAACGTCATTGAGCAGCAGATAATGATGCAATTTTGTGTTTTACTCAGGAAAAATCCTGAATAACTCAAAAAATGTTGGGAGGAATAAAACAAATATGTCACAAGCGAGTTGTTTGTGTGTGTGTACAAATAGTACAGGCAGTATTTTAGTGACAGAGACTCTGTATCGGATGAGGACAATCTGTGAAGAAACGGTTTAATTGAAAAAATCTGTGCAAAATCTTTTAAAAGTTGGAACTTCAAGGAAAGATATAGGCGCTTCAGAGTTGCTTATCCTGTGAAGGCAGAGTTAAGTAATAAAAGAAAATGAAACCTTAACAAACGAAATTATACAGTACAACGAGAGTAATTCTTAAAAAATATAAATGTGAAGCATTAGAAGAAGATTTAAGAGTGGGCATTGGATTATACTATGTGAAATACATATGTATAGGGATAAATCATTCAGGAAATTCTTGACGCTATGTTTTGACGTTGCATTGCCGTTAAGTGTGCTCCGTGGGTACAAAACATGTTGAATTTAAAATTTAGTTAATTGATTTCTGTTAATCGAATTGAATTAAACTTCACCTATGAAATAAACAAATTACACTTTAAATCGCGCTTATTTTAAATTTTAAGTGAGGAGTACAAACGAATATTGATATCGTCAACGAACTTTTCGAACAACCCCGTACGTTGTACATTATTTTCAGCCTCTTAGGGCTTGTATTCTGCAAACATTCTTCTTAATTAATGATTTAAATTGGTTGTAGGAAAATTTCACAAGCAGTGATGATTTGTCGTCAGAAGGTATTTCTATTTTTAGCTCTTCTGAGCCAAAGGCTCAAAGAGATAATGCTATGGCCATTTGTTTGGTGTGCGTCGTGCGGTGTGCGTTAACTTTTTAGATTATGGGCCATAACTCAAGAACCCCTTGGTCAATAATTGTCAAATTATTGACAGGGTATCCTTGGCCCAAGGGCTACCATTTAAACTAAAACTAGGGATGGGACCCTAAAACAAGGGGAGATAATCAGGAAAATAAAACCAAAAGTACTGGTTGCTAAAAAATCTTCTTCTCCAGAACCACCAGGCAGATTTTCACCAAACTTACATACAAGGGTCAAGATGTGTTGAAGATTAAAAATTGTTCTTGCATGACCCTGGGGCAAAGGGCGTGCTCTCAAGGTCACTTCAAAGTTGACCAAAATTTACACTTATTAAAAATGTTGATATTTTGCTTACTATAAAGACTAGGATCATCAAATCTTGTAAGTTGATGCATCTCAGGACTTGACATCATGTAAATACAAAAGTAGGTCACAGTGACCCACTTTTTAAATTTTACGGGCTTTTGTTTTCAAATTGATTTGGAGGCATATTTTGGACACTTTAAAGCCTATGATCATAAAACTTTGTCTGTTGGTGCATCTTGGGTCCACAAACAACATCAACTTAAAAGTAGGTCATCGTGACCTACTTTTTGAATTTTATGGCTAATCTTTTCTAAAACATTTAATTCCATTATTTCAGACACTGAGAAGTTTAGAATCACCAAATCTTGTAAGTTGATGCATCTTGGGGCCTTAAAATATATTTATCAAAAAGTAGGTCACTGTGACCTACTTTTTGAACTTTGCAGGCATTTGTTTTCAAATTGTTTAAAAGGCATATTATGAATACTATTAGACCTAGTATGATCATCAAATTTTGTCAGTTGATGCATCTTTGGTCTTCAGAAAATGTTGACCATATAGTAGGTCACTGTGACCTACTTTCGACATTTTATGGCTAGATTTAAGTATCTCGGGTACTAATTGACTTAGAATCATCAAAATTTTTCAGTTAATGCATCTTGGGTTTTCGGAGATTGACAACCAAAAAGTAGGTCATGGTTATCTACTTTTGACATTTTATTGCTATATCTAAGTATCTCAGGTACTTATTGGCTTAAAATCATCAAACTTTGTCATGCGATGCATCTTGGGTTTTCGGAGCAACCAAAAAGTAGGTCACAGTGACCTATTTTCAACATTTTATGGCTAGGTTTATGTATCTCAGGTACTAATTGGTTTAGAATCATCAAACTGTGTCATTTGATGCATCTTAGGTTTTCAGCGCATGTTGACCAAAAAGTAGGTCACGGTGACCTACACTTCTGTACTTTTGAAAATCTCGTGTACTAATTTGTTTAGAATCATCAAACTTTGTCAGTAGATGCATCTTGGGTTTTCGGAGAATGTCGACCAAAATGTAGGTCACGGTGACCTACTTTTGACATTTTCTGCTATATTTAGGTATTTTGGATACTTATTGGTTTAGAATCATCAAACTTTGTTATTTGATGCATCTTGGTTCTCGAGAATGATGATCAAAAAATAGGTCATTGGTGACCTACTTGTTACATTTATGGTTATATTTAAGAATTCTAGGGTACTTATTGGCTTAGAATTGTCAAACTTTGTCAGTTGATGCACCTTGGTTTTTCGGAGAATGTTGACCAATAAGTAGGTCACTGTGACCCACTTTTGAATATCTCAAGTACTTATTGGCTTAGAATCATCAATCTTTGTCAATTAATGCATCTTGTGTCCTCAGAAAATTTCAATCAAATAGTAGGTCACCATGACCTACTTATAGTACTTTATAGTTACATTTAAATATTTTCAGCCCTAACTGGCTAAGAATCATCAAAGTTTGTCAGTTGATGCATCTTGGGTCTTAGGATAGATTGTATAATTTATCAGAAGAGCAATTCAATTAAGGCACTTGGGCCTCTTGTTTTTTTTGTTTTTTGCACAATTTAATACAGTGCATGAATAAAACCTAACACGATAGGATAATGGGTATTATGTAAGTTTAACTACCAAAATAAGATATAATTAACCAATAGATGAAAATTAATATAGATATCTTTACATGTAGCTTAGAGCGGAAGAATCTATCTTTTATTAAAAACTAACCAAAATCAAATAGCGCATTTGATATATAAATGTATATACATAAATATTTAAATATATTATAAACTAGAGGTACTGTGAGTTCATTGCTCACAAAATAAATATACCCGCCTCCCATATGGTTTTAATGGCAAAGTCCAGGTTTTGCTGTGGCCGGAAAACCCAAAATATGTGTCAGATTAAAAAGTTTAATAGGCGGTGCACAAAGGAATTAAAAATAAAGATTCTGTGAAATTTATTTAAAATTTTCTCAGTGGTATAAGAGGGGTTGTGGATAATAGATGGTTACCCAAAAACGGTAGACAGCGGACGGACAGCCGACAGACGGATGGACTTACAGACGGCCGGACGGACATACCGATTCAGATACCCTCCCACTTTTCAAGCGGGGGGGGGGGGGATAACAAAAAAAATAATTGTTATAGAAATAACATTTCAACAAACTTGAGTTTTCCGAACCTTAAAATCATA
>NW_026919703.1:0-15940 GCF_032062105.1 Saccostrea cuccullata
CCAATAACGTAGTATTTAGCGCGTTGGTTTTTATGCTGGCATTGGGACCCCCCTTTTCGCAATTTTTATTTATTATTCACCCGAGTTACGTTTTTTTTTTTGGAAATGGAGGAAGACCTCTCGTTGCTGCAACGAGTGTTTCTAGTTATTATTTTTTATTATTATTTTTTTTTTTACAAAATTTTGTGCAGGCGATTTCTAAAACTATTCAGCTTTTTTTTGAAACTTTCAAAAAAAATTGTGTCATTATTGAAGTTGTTACATCCAAGAAAAAATGGAAAATTCGCTTCTGGTGCCAAGTTATGGGAATTTCCTTTTTTAAAAGCGATTTTTCCCCCTTTTATCGAAAATGGTTGAGGATATGAACTGGAGACTTATTGGAGATGATGTTATTTTGTGGTTTGCAGAATCGCCTTTTCGTGCGTCGTCATTACTTCCGGTTTTACGAGGGTTAATTAAAAAAGTTTTTTTCTAATTTTTTTGTTTTTTCAATATTTTTCATTTATTTTTGGTATGTAAATAGAGACTCTTCTTATAATGCTAGCTATATAATTTGTTTGAATATTGATAAATCAAAATCCAATATAAGTTCGAAAATTGAAGGGGTCCAAAATGGCGGCTGTCCCCGGGTTTTTGCAATGGGGACAAAGGTTTGTTAAACGAAAGCAAAAGGAAAAATAAATGTAAAGGAATACTTCGATTGTCACGTCGTTGTAACGTTGCAGTTCTAATTGGTTTTGGCGGGTTTTTCAAATAAAAATGAAAAGACTAAATGTGCAATTGAAATTTGATACCTAATATCTTTTGTGCATAACGGAAAAGCAGATCTTAAATCATCTTTAAGTAATACTTTCTAAAAAAGAATATAAATTTAAATTTGAAGTTTAAATCTTAACCACTATTTTTCTATTCACACTTGTTTCATATTAAACTAATAACTAAGACAAAAATAAGAAAACGATTTTTTTAAAGATCCTTCATGGAGTTTATTTAGCATTCTTGTCTCAAAGATCTGATTCAAGTTATTAGAGAAACACCGACATCTTACGAACGAACGTACTCGCCTGAACTTCCCGTATCTCGATAGTTTTCTCAACTAGTGATTGCACCTTAGAAAGTTTAAAATCAGAAGAAATAAGTATATGTGTAAAATAGAACGGATAGTGTTTTAACCACTTTGTAACTGAAAAATAACTCGTGTCAAATTTTTGTAATCACTTACAATGTTTTAAAAAGCGAACAAATAGAAGAAAATACTCAATAATACTGTCTATAGACGGATTAGGAAACACGTTTGTCATGCGTCAGTGATTAAACGTATACAAACCACTCGTAGTGTGTACCTTGTTCATACGGGGAAAGGTTACTTTTTAGAGCTTGAAAAAGAAAATAAATCCGTGCAATCAAGTAAATAGGTAGTGCGTTTTATATAGTGTTTTGTATTGAGAGAGAGAGAGAGAGAAATATTCTTTTTTAAATTTTTTAAAATATCACTTCAAAGAAATAAACGAGCATTCATGGTAGACAGTATCTTCTTAGATGATGTATTAAATGGCGATCTTAACTAAATTATGTTGGGCTGTTTTTATTTTATATATATATTTAACAGGCCCGAAGCAAGCAATTTCAGTTGGGGGGGGGGGGGGAGGGACAACCAAAAGTTTAGAGTCACTACCAAACAATTTCTTGGAAGCCAAAATGAAAGATTTTTTTATTGAGTGGGCGCAAGTACATGTATACAGTAGCTAAGTTTTCTATAATACCGGGATTACGTTGTTTATTTATCGACTTCATTAGGGGGGGGGATCCCCAACCCCTCAACCTTGTTCCTATATACGACCGTGTGCAATGTATATCTGTTTATATGTGTGGATTATAAAAAAAGCTGAAAATATGCATTTATGTAGGGTGATACATTTTTCTTAGTAAAGTTCTTTTGTTTTGTCTTAAAGTTATGCTCCACTATGTCATTGTTTGTTAATCATGCATTATTCGTCAAAATATAAAATTAGAAGATACACGTTATACTTTTGACCGCACACAGAATTATCTTTGGACCCGGATTTATATTATATATATTCCAGGGGTTGGGGAAGGGGGCATAGGTCCTATGATGTCATGCTTATATGGAACCTGGTCACAGATATCTTAAATAATGTCAAAAACAATTTACTAAACTTCCATTTTTCGCGCCCCCCCAAAAGTTGGGGATATTAATTATTTCGGTCTGTCCGTTAGTCTTATACTTCTGTCCGTCTGTTACACTTTTGTTTCAAGCAATATCTCGAGAGGCCTTTGAGCTTTTACAGTGAAATTAAAAATAGCTTTGGGTCTGGGATGTTAAGGGGGGGGGGGGGGGCAGACGACTAGCTCCCGTGAGAATTATATGAAGATTTTTAAGATACATGTTTGTAAGAAGAAGCTTTATCAAACGACAAATAACGAACGGGCACCCCCCTGGATTTATGATATGGCTAAAATACCTGTGTATTAAAGCCGTATTAATTTTATTTTTCGCAGCATATAGTATTTTGAACAAGAATTTCTTTAAAGTTTTTGGATTTTTGCAATTTAATTTTAACCCATAACTCCTTATTGTCCCGACCGCCCTTCGTAAATTACCCCCCCCCCCTTTCGACCCCTACTAAGATCAGTACATACTATTATTTTTTATTTCATGCCACAGAATGACATTTTTAAAATTTTCCTTTCATTTCCCTTCTCGAACCCCTTTGCTCGTTTAAATGTCCATTGAAATGTATTGAAGCGTCACGGTAGGACTATGACAAGACGTGGATATGAGGTATCTTGTGGGGATTTTATCTATCGAAATCCCATAAAATTGAAGAATTCAATAATCCAACCATGAATACAATAGACTACAATGACTGATCCTCGTTTTTGGTTACGTTGTTCTAAACATGTTGTGTTTCTCGATTGAGTATTAACGAGCATGATTCCCTGACCGTCGTAGGGCGAGGCGTGTTTTTCGGCGAAACGTTTCAACCTTTTTCGATAAACTTATCGGGATAGTTCACATTGGGGATAAACAGGAAATTGAAAAAAAAAATTAAAATCATTTCATCGCTTTAGTGTTACATGCATATGTACATTATGGAATTTGTAAAATGTGTTAAATATATTTTCAAAACTTCGAAGTGAAGGCTTTAAGAACGTTCTTATTTTAATTTCATTGAAGATATCACTTCTATTTGATAAAACATTCCAAAGAAAACATTCCAAAGAAAACTCGTGGTGTTTGGCGCTAAATTTTGAATAGTGACCCGCTTTTGATAATTCAAAGAGAGAAGCACTGTTTCGTGAATGTATACAAGTGGATTTAGAGAAGAGGTTTCAATAGTGTAATATTAAGAGCGTTGGAATTTCATGCTGGCGACTTACGTTCCATCCCCCTTTTGTGCTATTTTATTTTTCAAATTTTTTTTCAGCTTCATTCTACGTTTTCTTTCCGGAATCGGACGGAAGACCTCTCGTTGCTCGCAACGAGTTCATTCTAGTTATTCTTATTATTCTTTTTTCTTCTTATTTCTTCTCCGGTACTTTTTTCTGCAGAAATGTTGTCAGAAACTGTTCACCAAACTAAGTTAAAACCTTTTTAGGGTTAGTAGGCATGTTGTGTAGATGTGCCGAACGAAGGTCATTTTGCGCGCATTCGCATGCACGTGCGGGCGCGTGCAATGAGTAAACTGACTGATATATTTAATATGGTTGTAACTTTTATATTTTTTGATAAAATGTTTTGAAACTCATTATATAAAGATATATAAGTTGTGTTGATAAGATGACATGGTCAAATTTGCATGAACTCACGCGCATGCACGTGCGCTTTGCTCTGATTCGTAAACATAAATCTCAATATCTTTTTTGTTTTATGATTAAATGCTTTGAAATTTATAACATAGTCATTCATTATGATGTACTACAATATGATATATAATATTTTTCATGAAAATACGCGCATGCACGTGCGCTGCAATCTGATTGGCTTAAACTTTAAATGGCTATAACTCGCTTAGTTTTCAACTAAACAGCATGGGATTTAGAACATAGATAGACATTAAGGACTCCTACAAGGTGGTATGGTCACCATTCACATGCATGCACGTGCATGCACGAACGCTTTGCTCTGATTGGCTGAAACAAAAATCTCAATATCTTTTCGTGTTTTTACAAAATGCTCTGAAATTTAAAACATAGGCATACTTTAAGATGTCCTACAATATGATATATAATAATTGTCATGATAACACGCGCATGCACGTGCGCTGCAATCTGATTGGCTTAAACTTTAAATGGCTATAACTCCCTTGTTTTTCAACCAAACATGATGGGATTAAGAACATAGACAGATATAATAGACGCCTACAAGAAGGTATGGTCATCATGCACATGCGTGCACGTGCAAATGAGTAAAATAGTGTAGACAAGATGATATCGTCATTACGCTCATGCAATCACGTGCGCACGCCTGAATTGCTTAAATTTGAAATACTTGGTATACTTTTGGGAAAACGTTGTTTACGTCTTAAATGCATAGATTTTGCCTTCTTTAATGAAACTTACAGGGAATATGGCACAAGAAGGGAGTTGGGGAGCGTTTGGGGAACATCTGTAACGGTTCCCGTTACAATTAGCACTAGTTATTCTTTTTTTTCTTATTTGTTCTCCGGTACTTTTTTGTCCGGAAGTGTTCTCAGAAACTGTTCACCCAACTGAGCTAAAACCTTTTTAGGGTTAATGGGTGTGTAGTGTAGGTGTGCGGAACGAAGGTCATTTTGCGCGCATACGCCTGCACGTGCGTGTGCGGGCAGCACGTGAAATGACTAATCTACTTAATATAGCTATAACTTTTACATTTTTTAATGAAATGATTTGAAACTCATTATATAAAGATATATTAATAGTGTAGATAATGTGACACTGTCAAATTAGCACGAACTCACGCGCATGCACGTGCGCTTCGCTCTGATTGGCTAAAACAAAAATCTCAGTATCTTCTCTGTTTTTTGACGAAATGCTTTGAAATTTAAAACATAGTCATGAATTAGGATATCCTACAATATGATATAGAAAAAATTTCATGAAATCACGCGCATGCACGTGTGCTGCAATCTGATTGGCTGAAACTTTTAATGACTATATCGCCTTTGTTTTTTAACAAAATGCTTTGAAATTTAAAACACAATCATACATTAGGATGTCCTGCAATATGATATACAAAAAATTTCAAGAAATTATGCGCATGCACGTGTGCTGCGATCTGATTGGCTGAAACTTTAAATGACTATATCTCCTTTGTTTTTTGACGAAATGCTCTGAAATTTAAAACATAGTGATTCATTACGATATCCTACGATGCGATATAGAAAAAAGTCATGAAATCACGTGCATGCACGTGTGCTGCAATCTAAGACCTTCTTGTTTTCGTTCGGTTTCTTTTTCCCTATTATTATTATTATTCTTCCAACCGATTTTGTGCAAGCGATTTCTCAGAGATGGCTCGTCCGATTTCTACCAAACTTTCAGATCTGAAAGATATTCAATTGGTCTTGATAGGTTTTTTTCCTTTTTGATTATCTCACTTCCGGTCGTGAGATATGGACGATTTTGTGATTTTTAGAGGGTCGGCTTGTCCGGGAAACTCCTCCGAAACGACTTAAGATATGGACTTGAGATTTTCAGGGAAAATAGAGAAAGGTTTGGTGAGTTGTAATTGGGTCTCCAAATCTTTCTAGCGCAAAAGGCAACAAAGTTCGGTGGGGCCAAAAAAATGTCTCAGAAATATCTCACAAAATTTGACGCATTTTGTCTCACATCTTCACTCCTGATCATAATTTGTTAAAACATATTGAAGACAAAATGTTCAATATCGCAAGACCTTTCATTTGATATAAAAAAAATAGGGCTGACCCTTCAAATTAGGGGCTAAGAGGGGCCAAAAGTCTTTTGTCTATAACTCTCTAGAGATCAATTTTTTGTTATACATTATTGATCAAAAGTATTCATCTTAACAATTAGATTATAAATATCTAAGTTGTTTGAAAATTGGTTTATCCGAATTCTAGATATTAATATTTAAAAATCTGAAGCGGACCCAAGATGGCGGCTGTCTTTGTCAATTCAATTCCGCCATTTCGCAATTGGGGTTTATGGAGGCAGCTGAGCGTTTGATTAAACCATTCTGACATACGAATGCATGAAATGTAAACAATATTACTTGGACTTTCACGTAGTATGCGTTGCAATTCAGTGTCGATCTTAACATTTAATTTCCGTTTCACTACTTAAGTGTAACTGGGCTAGATACGATAAATGTAATGTGTACAAAGACTTTTTAAACGTCGAAATAAAATAAAGGCGATAAGAACGTTTTATTTATTTTATTTCATTTTATCACACCAATTTAATAGATAAGTTCTAAGAAAATGCGCAATATTTACTCCTGGCGTTTGGCGCAAATTATTAATAGTGACCGGCCTTTTATGATTCTTAGACAGGTGTACTGTTGCAAAAGTATACACACAAGTATATTTAGAGCAGTACTCCCAAAAGCTTAATGGTTTGCGCGTTGGGGATGAAACAGAAAAAGGCGACATGGGTTCAATCCTCTTTGCGACCAAAATTTTGAATCTTTTTCTGTGATATTCATGGCATAGGTAAAGGTCCCTATTTGCTGATTTAACGTATAATCAGTTTCTTGATTTGATAAAGAAGAAATTAATTATCTTTTAATGTCTTAGAACTTTCGCAAGCAGGTTCAACGTTTTCTTAAACACTAAAAAATATTCATTTCATTTTCTCATAAAATAGGCTGCGCCGATAATACACATGGTGCCAATGTGCAAGTAAGGTCATCCCCGTGATGGGAATGGACCTGTAAAAAACCTTCTCTGGTTCTGCAGAGTCGAGTTTTTAACAAATAAAATGTATGAAAATGCACGAATATTTACTTGTGGCGTTTGGCGCAAATTATTGATAGTGACCCGCCTTTTATGATTATTAGACAGGTGTACTGTTGCAAAAAGTATACACACAAGTACATGTATATTTAGAGCAGTACTCCCAAAAGCTTTATGGTTTGCGTGTTGGGGATAAAACAGAAAAAGGCGACATGGGTTCAATCCTCTTTGCGACCAAAAATTTGAATCACTTTTCAGCTCGATTATACGAATTTCTTTTCCTAATAGGACGGGAAGACCTCTCGTTGCTAGCAACGAGATCGTTTCCAGTTATTTATCATTTTTTCTCTTCTGGGTACTTTTTTGTCCGGTACTATGAAACTGTACATCCGACGAAGGTGAAATGTTTTTAGGGCTCAGTAGAAATATGCTGCTAATATTTGTGGAACGAAGGTCATTTTGCGCGCACGTGCTTGCAAGAGCGTGCACGTGCAACATGTGTAATGACCCATTTAACTGATATAGGCGTAACTTTTTAAATTTTTATGTACCAAATGCTTTAAACTTATAGATAAGGATATATTAGTAACATAGACAATATGACATGGTCAAAATAGCAAGATCTCACTGCGTACCGCACGCCTTGTTT
Source organism: Saccostrea cuccullata (assembly GCF_032062105.1). Lineage (NCBI taxonomy): Eukaryota > Metazoa > Mollusca > Bivalvia > Ostreida > Ostreidae > Saccostrea > Saccostrea cuccullata. The sequence continues at coordinate 7,570 of NW_026919703.1, forward strand.
GCTCTATTGGGCCAAAATGAAAGTCTGAATATCTTTCTGTGTTTTTGTCAATAACTACTAAAGCTATCGTTTTGAAACTTTCAATGTTAATTCCTTGCAATGTGTCAAAGTGATTTTTACTTTTAAAATAATTGTAATGAGTCGCTCACAGTTGTCATAGAAACGAAACAGAAAAAAGGTTAAGATGTACACATGTGTTTTCCAAGGTCTAGGTCAAAGGGTCAAAGTTCTTCGTGTCCAATAAAAGTTCTTTTCACAAGGATTACATATTTGAAATACGAAAGCCCTAGCCCTTACCGTTCAAACGTAAGGTACTATGTTCAAGACGACCCCCCCCCCCCCTTTTGAAGCGCACTGCCAGTTAGAATACACATATCTAACATATACAACTTACAAGTAACGTTTTAAAAGTTTCATTCATAAAATTCAGTTCTCCTGATGTGATTTCATAGTTTGCCAACCTTCATTCTTCTTCTGTCTTGTTATTATGTTCCCCAAACGAAGTTGGGGAACATATTGTTTTTACTCTGTTTCTTATTATTATTAAGACGATATGGTCATTACGCACATGCATTCACATGTGTACGCGGACGAAAATTTGAATGAACTTTGTACACTTCGACTAAGGTAAAATGTTTTTAGGGTCAGTAGGCATGTTATGTAGATTTGCCAAACAAAGGTCATTTTTCGCGCACGTGCTTGCAAGAGCGCGCACGTGCAACACGTTAAATGGCCAATATAATGTATATTGCCTTTACTTTTCTATTTTTTGATGGAATGCTTTGAAACTCATAATGTATGGATATATTAGTAGTATAGACAAGAAGACATGGTCAAAATAGCAAGATTTCACGTGCATGCACGTGCGCTTTGCTCTGATTGGCTGAAACTAAAGTCTCAATATCTTTCTTGCTTTTTGACAAAATCCTTTGAAATTTTGAACATAGCCATGCATTAGGATATCCTACAACATGATATATAGCAATTATCATGAAAACACGTGCATGCACGTGAGCTGCAATCTGATTGGCTGAAACTTTAAATAGCTATAACTCGCTTGATTTTCAACCAAACAGGATGGGATTTGAAACATAGATATATATATATAATGGACTTCTACAAGAAGGTATGGTCACCATGCACATCCATACACGCACATGTACGTGCGCTGCAATTTGATTGGCTGAAATTTTAAACAGCTATAACTCCTTTGGTTGGCAACCAAACAGGATGGGATTTGGAACATAATATATATAATGGACTTCTATAAGAAGGTATGCTCACCATGCACATGCACACATGTGCGTTTACGTGCGCTGCAATCTTATTGGCTGAAACTTTAAACAGCTATAACTCCCTTTGTTTTCAACCAAACGGGGTGGGATTTAGAACATAGATAGATGTAATGGACTTCTACAAGAAAATGTGGTCACCATGCTCATGTATGCACGTGTGTGCACGTGAAATGGTTAAAATCAAAAATACACTTGAATGAGCGGGGTTTTTTTTTTATACTTTTGGATTAAATACTCTAATATTTAGCATTTTAAAATATATATAAATTGTGTAGACAATATGATATGGTCATTACGCACATGCATTCACATGCGTAAGTGTGCAATGATAAAATTTGAATGAACATGGTACACTTCTGGGTAAACGTTGTTAAAGTCTCAAATGCATAGAGTTTGTCTTATTTAATGAAGCCTACAGGGAATATGACTATAAAAGGGAGTTGGGGAGCGTTTGGGGAACATCTGTAACGGTCCCCGTTACAATTAGCACTAGTTATTATTATTATTATTATTATGTTCCCCAAACGAAGTTGGGGAACATATTGTTTTTACTCTGTTTCTTATTATTATTATTCTTATTATTTTTCTTCCTGGGAAAATTTTGTCCGCGAGTGATCTTGTAAACTACACATCAGACTAAGGTGAAATGTTTTTAGGGTCAGTAGACATGTAATGTAGATTTGCGGAACGAAGGTCATTTTGCGCGCACGTGCTTGCAAGAGCGCGCACGTGCAACATGATAAATGACCGATTTAATTGATATAGATGTAACTTTTTAGATTTTTGATGAAATGCTTTAGAACTCATAATATTAGGATACATTAGTAGCATAGACAATATGACATGGTCAAAATAGCAAGATCTCACGCGCATGCACGTGCGCTTCGCTCTGATTGGCTGAAACAAAAATCTCCATATCTTTTTTGTTTTTTGACGAAATGCTTTGAAATTTTGAACATAGCCATGCATTAGGATATCCTACAATATGATATATAGCAATTATCATGAAAACACGTGCATGCACGTGCGCTGCAATCTGATTGGCTTAAACTTTAAATAGCTATAACTCATTTGGTTTTCAACCAAAGAAGATGGGATTTGAAACATAGATAGATATAATGAACTACTACAAGAAGGTATGGTCAACATGCACATGGATACACGTGCGTGTACGTGCGCTGCAATCTGATTGGCTGACACTTTTAACAGCTATAACTCCCTTGGTTTTCAACCATATGGGGTGGGATTTAGAACATAGATAGATGTAATGGACTTCTACAAGAAGGTATGGTCACCATGCACATGCATACACGTGCGTGTACGTGCGCTTCGCTCTGATTAGCTGACACTTTTAACAGCTATAACTCCCTTGGTTTTCAACCATATGGGGTGGGATTTAGAATATAGATAGATGTAATGGACTTCTACAAGAAGGTATGGTCACCGTGCTCATGTATGCACGTGCGTGCACGTGAAATGAACAAAATCAAAAATACACTTGAATGAGCGTATTTTTTATTACTTTTGGATTTAATACTTTAATTTTTAGTATATTAAAATATATAGATTGTGTAGACAAAATGATATGGTCATTACGCACAGGCATTTGCATGTGCACGCATGCAATGCTAAATTTGAATGAACTTGGTACCCTTCTTGGTAAACGTTGTTAAAGTCTCAAATGCATAAAGTTGGTCTAATTTAATGAAGCTTACAGGGAATATGGCACCGATAGGGAGTTGGGGAGCGTTTGGGGAACATCTGTAACGGTCCCCGTTACAATTAGCACTAGTTAAGGTCTTCCGTCTTCAGCGGAAGACCTTCTTGTTATTCTTAGGTTTCTTTTCAACTTATTTTTAAGGTCTTCCGTCTTCAGCAGAAGACCTTCTTGTTATTCTTAGGTTTCTCTTCCACTATTTAAGGTCTTCCGTCTTCAGCGGAAGACCTTCTTGTTATTCTTAGGTTTCTTTTCCACTATTTTTATTATTATTGTTTTTTTTTCTTACCGATTTTGTGCACGCGATTTCTCGGAAACTGCTCGATCGACTTTCAAGAAACTTTCAGGACTGATGGAACATCAATCAAACCTGATATATAATTTTTTATTTTTATGACGTCACTTCCGGTTTCGAGATTTCCGCGATTTAGTGATTTTCAGAGGGTCACATTGTCCAGCATTTTTCTCAAAAGTGCTTTTAGATAGAAACGTAAGATTTTCAGCGATGATAGAGCAACATCTGCTGATGTGACACACACCTTTCTTATTCTCCGGAAGTGCAGCACATCGGCGCTCGCTATGGCTGAAAAAAGACCTATCGGGTATTTAGAAATTTTTCACACATTTTTGGCAATATCTTTTTACATGTTAATATTTTGTAAAGACATATAGAACAAAACTTGTGAAGAATGTCACGATCTTTTAAATGATATCGATAAACGATAAGGGGCTGGCCCCTATAATAAAGGGCCAAAGGGACCGAAAGTTTTTCCTTATATATCTCAAAAAGTATTGAGAATTTGTAATACGTCAAAGAAGCAAAGTTGTTCAAAATGTCAAGCTGTCTCTTATGGCATCGTCAAAATACGTCCGGCTACGTCACTTCCGGTCAAACCGGAAGTAGTCAAAAATTGCATATTTTTGCCGTTTTTGACATGTTTTTGGGTAACATATGTCACTGGAAGCTTAAATCTTAATTTTCCGTCCGTCGACGTCACTTCCGGTCAAACCGGAAGTAGCCAAAAATGGCTTAATATTGCATTGATTAATATAGATTTGGAGGATTATACCATTTTTGAACTTCATTACTCTTTTTTTTTTAAATGAAAGTTACAGGTGCACTTCCGGTCAAACAGGACGGAAGACCTACTCGTTGCTTTGCAACGAGCTCGGCTCTAGTTATTATTATTATTGTTTTTTTTTCTTACCGATTTTGTGCACGCGAGTTCTCGGAAACGTCTGGCTCGATTTTCATGAAACTTTCAGAACTGATAGAACATCAAACAAAGCTGATATATAATTTTTTGTTTTGATGACGTCACTTCCGGTTTTGAGATTTTTGCGATTTAGTGATTTTCAGAGGGTCAGTTTGTCCGCGAGTTTTCTCAAAAACGGCTCTGGATAGAAACTTGAGTTTTTCAGCAAAGATAGAGCAATATATGTAGATGTGACACACGTATTTCATTTTCACCGGAAGTGCTGCACGTCGATGCTCGCTATGGTCCGAAAAAGGGCATATCGAGAATTTTAAGATTTATAACACTTTTTTTTCGATATCTTTTCATCTACAAATATTTTGTTAAGACATATAAAACAAAAGTTGTAGAGAATGTGACTATCTTTCAAAGGATATCAACGATAAGGGGCTGGCTCCTATAATTAAGGGCTGAGAGGGGCCGAAATTTTTTTTTAATATCTCAAAAAGTATTAAGAATTTGTAATACGTCAAAGAAGCAAAGTTGTTCAAAATGTCAAGCTTTATCTACTGAAGTCGTCAAAATACGTCCAACGTCGTCACTTCCGGCCAAACCGGAAGTAGTCGGAAAACGCGTATTTTTGCCGTTCTTGAAAAATTTTTGGATTACATATGTCTTTGGGAGCATAAAAATAAATGTTTCAGCCGTCGGCATCACTTCCGGTCAAACCGGAAGTAGCTAAAAATAACTTATTTTGGCTTTTGATGCAAAATTGAAATTATAAAGTCACTGGAGATGATTTAGATCATTGCTTTCTTTTTTGATGTCACTTCCAGCACTTCGTCAAAACCAGACGGAAGACCTTCTCGTTGCTTTGCAACGAGCTTCGCTCTAGTTATTATTATTTTTCTTCTTGGGAAAATTTTGTCCGCGAATGATCTTGTAAAGTACACATCCGATTAAGGGGAAACCTTTTTAGGATAAGTAGGCATGTTATGTAGATTTGCGGAACAAAGGTCATTTTGCGCGCACGTGCTTGCAAGAGCGCGCACGTGCAACACGTGAAATGACCAATATACTTGAAATTGCCGTAACTTTTACATTTTTTTATGTAATGCTTTGATATTTAGAATATATAGACATATTTAAATGTAGATGAGATGACATTGTCAACATGCCATTTTGCGCGCACGTGCATAATTGATATAGAGCGAGCACGTGCAACACGTGAAATGACCAATATAATGGATATAGCCGTAACTTTTCTATTTTTTGATGAAATCTTTTGAAATTTATAATGTAAGGATATATTAGTAGTGTAGACAAGATGACATGATCAAAAAAGCAAGATCTCACGCGCATGCACGTGCGCTTCGCTCTGATTGGCTGAAACTAAAGTCTCAATATCTTTCTTGTTTTTTGACGAAATCATTTGAAATTTTGAACATAGCCATGCATTAGGATGTCCTACAACATGATATATAGAAATTATCATGAAAACACGTGCATGCACGTGCGCTGCAATCTGATTGGCTGAAACTTTAAATAGCTATTACTCCCTTGCTTTTCAACCAAACAGGATGGGATTTGGAACATAGATATATAAAATTAACTTCTACAAGAAGGTATGGTCACCATGCACATGCATACACGTGCGTGTACGTGAGCTGCAATCTGATTGGCTGAAACTTTAAACAGTTATAACTCCCTTGGTTTTCAACCAAACAATATGGGATTTGGAACATAAATATATATATAATGGACTTCTACAAGAAGGTATGGTCACCATGCTCATGTATGCACGTGCGTGCACGCGAAATGGGTAAAATCAAAAATACACTTGAATGGGCGAATTTTTTTAATACTCTTGGATTAAATATTTTAATATTTAGTATATTAAAATATATAGATTGTGTAGACAAGATGATATGGTCATTACGTACATGCATTCACATGCGCACACATGCAATGCTAAAATCTGAATGAGCATTGTACATTTCTGGGTAAACGTTGTTAAAGTCTCAAATCCATAGAGTTTGTGTTATTTAATGAAGCTTACAGGGAATATGGCACCGAAAGGGAGTTGGGGAGCGTTTGGGGAACATCTGTAACGGTTCCCGTTACAATTAGCACTAGTTATTATTATTTTTCTTCCGCGTAAACTTTGTCCGCGAGTGATCTTGTAAACTACACATTTGACTTAAGTGAAACCTTTTTAGGGTTAGTAGGCATGTTATGTAGATTTGCGGAATCAAGGTCATTTTGCGCGCACGTGCTTGCAAGAGCGCGCACGTGCGAAACTTTAAAATGAACAATATATAATGGATATAACCGTAACTTTTCTATTTTGTGACGAAATGTTTTGAAACTTATAATGTAAGGATATATTAGTAGTATGCACAAGATGACATGGTCAAAATAGCAAGATTGCACGCGCATGCACGTGCGCTTCGCTCTGATTGGCTGAAACTAAAGTCTCAATATCTTTTTTGTCTTTTGATAAAATCATTTGAAATTTTGAACATAGTCATACATTAGGGAGATCTACAGCCTGTAATATAAGATTTATCATGAAAGCATGTGCACGGCACATGTGCTTGCAAGAGCTCGCACGTGCAACACGAGAAATGTCCGATATAATTGATACAGACGTAACTATTAAAAATCATTGATGAAAAATCCTTCCCAAACTCATTTTATAAGTATATATTAGTAGTATGCACAAGATGACATGGTCAAAATAGCAAGATCGCACGCGCATGCACGTGTGCTTCGCTCTGACTGGCTGAAACTAAAGTCTCAATATCTTTCTTGTTTCTTGTCATAATCCTTTGAAATTTTGAACATAGACCTACATTATGAAGATCTACAGCATGATATATAAGAATTTTCATGAAAAGCATGCGCATGCCCGCGTGCTGCAGCAATCTGATTGGCTGAAACTTTAAATGGCTATATCTACTTTGTTTTTTGACGAAATGCTTTGAAATTTAAAATATTGTCATGCATTAGGATATCCTACAATATGACATAGAAAAAAAATCATGAAATCACGCGCATGCACGTGTTCTGCAATCTGATTGGCTTATACTTTAAATGGCTATAACTCCCTTGTTTTTCAACCAAACAGGATGGGATTTAGAATATAGATAGATGTAAGGGACTCCTACAAGAAGGTATGGTCATCATGCACGTGCACGCACGTGCCTGCATTTAGAGCGAGTGAAATGAAAAATACGCTTTAAAGAGTGATTTTTCATACTTTTGGACTGAATGCTTTAATATATTGTATATTAAAATATGTAGATAGTGTAGACAAGATGATATGATCATAACGCACATGCATTCACACGCGCACGGGTGCAATGCTAAAATTTGAATATAATTGGTATCCTTCTGAGAAAACGTTGTTAAAGTCAAAATGCACAGAGTTTGTATTATTTAATGAAGCTTACAGGGAATATGGCACCAAAAGGGAGTTGGGGAGCGTTTGGGGAACATCTGTAACGGTCCCCGTTACAATTAGCACTAGTTTATCTTGGGATCCAGAGTTATATGAAAATATTACTGAGATGTATTTACCACAAAACGAAATTTGGAAACCAGATTTGGTGCTAAAAAACGGATTCAAATCGTTCAGCGAAATGGGAGGACCATTCTATTACGTAATTGTAGAACATACTGGACTAGTTCTTTGGCGGCCATTCCATGTGTTTGAAATACCAAATGTCTCATTGATATCACATACTTTCCTTTCGACAGACAAACTTGTAATATAACACTGACAATTTGGACACATTCTATCTACGAAGTCAACATATCCGATAGCTACGATGGACTGGACTTTTACGAGTATATCCCAAATAGTGTTTGGGCGATAATCCTCGTCCCACCATGTCAATACCGGTTCTGGAGAGTCGGAAGTGACGTTTACCTCCAACCTCAGTAGAAAACCTGGATTTTACATTCTCAATCTGATACTACCCATTCTTTTTCTTGGTAAACTCAACCTCGTTGTATTCTTGATTCCAACACAAAGCGAAGAGAAGGTTGCGTTCTCAGTTACTATTTTCTTGTCATTCGCCGTTTTCCTCAATGTTCTGGACTCCTCACTTCCAAAAAATTCAGACAGCACATCTTTGCTCTGTCTGTATCGTTTTAAA
>NW_026919704.1:0-15906 GCF_032062105.1 Saccostrea cuccullata
GCATCGTTATGGAATCGATGCAATTTAACATAGGTATACTCATTATAACACTTAAATCTTTCGGTCATCGAACATTTGGTAGCGTAGCATCCTTAATTGTCAAAATAATTTTTGAAAATTGCATCTAAAGAAAAGGATGGTCACAAATATCATCACAAATAAAGTTTTTAGATATTTCAAATGTACTACGTACCTCGAGGAAAGTTGATGAAAGCCAAGCATGTTAATATAATAGCGGGTTGAAGTTTCTGCATTTCTCCTGTTATAAAAATTAAACATTTTGAAAAAATTTCATCAATAATTTTCAGACATTTACTTAATTTATAACTATGTCCGCTTACTATCGTTAGCTACACCTTTCATTTCATCATTGTAACACCGTGATCGCGGGAGGCTGTGAGTTCGTATCTCGGCCGCAACTGACCTAGTCGATTAAATTGGTAGCAACTGTTCCTTCGCCATGCGCTCTGCACTTTGAAGTGAAAGTTTGGGGTCCTTTGGATGAGACCTTAAATACCAACACTGCTCAATGGCCCTGTGCCGAGTTAAGGTAAAAAAAATTGAAGCCCTTTATCGACAAACGGTGACGTCTCCTTATGAGTGAAAAATTCTCGAGAGGGACGTTAAAATATGTACAATCAATCAATCTTTACAACATATCTTATCAAATAAAAGTTATTTTATTATTTTTCAGTAAATCTACGAACATCTTTAAAACTGTACATGTACATTCTTAATTACAATAATGTAGTCCTTTCACAAATTTCGGCACAAATTATCAGTTTATAGATATATTTATACTTTTCTTGCCTCCATGTTTAAGTTTTAAAAAACGTAGTACTCCAAAGATATAAATCGATCCAAAAATATAAAGAACAATCCATCAATCTGTTATTTTTTTCTAAATCGATTGAAATTAGGGACAGCCAATGGGATATTAGGAGCGGATCTTATTTACAAATTCCCCTATTTCAAGCCTGAATATTACCGTCTATATAAAAAAAAATAACGGATTAAAAATTACCACGTTTAGTGGTGCCATCAGTACACTTATTTTTTAAACACTGACATTCGCTCTATTAAGTTATTCTAAATGTCAAATCGAAGTCTCAGTATGTCACGCGCGAGAACTGTCATGGCTGCTGACGTGAACGACTGGTAGCTGGTTTTCGTGTTTAAGGTCAGATGACACGTTCCTAAAAAATATATAGTTTTTCCTAAGAATTTGTCATTGAAGCATAGGTACTTAATATGTTTCCTCACTAAAAATTAGGCTGCCTTACCAAGCATTTGGCCAAGATACAATAGGGTCATATTTCTTATATAACTCTTATGTATAATCTTCTAAATGGCCTATAACACAATTTTAGGTGTATTCAATGTAGAAATCAGAAAAGAATGACAAATATGAATAATTTTTATATAATACCAAGAGATTTAAAAAACATATATTTGAGGAACGTGTCCTCTGACCTTAACAGGTTATGCTGTTGACATTGAATAAGAAATCGTCTTTTCATAAGTAAGTTAAAAAACAAATGACTTTGTCCAAAGTCCGTCGTATACAAAAATATATATATTCGCACCATTTCCTAGATGATGTGGAATTATAACTCTCTTCAGAAAATAGTTAAAAAATCGGACAGGGCTACATTATTGAAGCTACATATAATTATGCACGGAATATTTCCCTTTAATGCTAGATTATTGTTTATCATGATATAACTTTTTTCGAGTGTAACGCGTCATTTGATTGGATAAACAATTAATCTGAATTGAAAAACCTGGGTTGCCTGCGTTATATCACTGTCGTCCGTAACACAATCTACTTACAAATTACAAAAAAATGAAGGACAGTTTAAAATACGTGCCATTTTATTATCACGTCGAATCTAAATCACAAAATCCGGTCTTTTCCGGAATACAAAGTAACAGTCGAACCTACTATGATATATACGATCCGGATAGCCCTTCCGATGACGCAGTATGTACAGATACACAACGATCACAATGATTGATGTCAAAAACGCATCAACCGCTTGGTGTTAATTTGAAAATATGAACAATGTGAAGCAAATTTTAAGGGAGATTTTCTTTTTTGTTTCCAAAGTTAAAGATAGCTTAACATCTCAGTTAATTTATTTTAGTTTAGAAAAGTAATTTTTAATGAAAAATGACATAATCTAAACAATTGCTGAAAATTTTCGGTTAGTGCACGTGCACTTTCTTTTTTCACAAGAAAAACAACACCACCCCAAGCTCACCACCCCTAAAACACTCTATAAAATATTCAATATTTATTCTAAACTTACTCTTGTGGATTATTTTCCATCAGTGTTAATTTGTAACCTCTTATAAATTATTTCAACGTCATGATTTTAACGTGTTTAACGTCAATGTCTTGACGTCATAGTATTTCATTAAAAAAAAGATGCTTACTTTGATCACCGGTAAAACGAAAAAAAAATAAACTGTTTTACAACGTACACATACTATGCTATCATTTAACAAAATTTCATAAATTTTTAATACGGTTCGGATTTTGATGCTTTGTGCCTCTATTTCTTTTGTTGCTATTATGTATTTAATTCATTCCTTATTTAAAGAAATAAGCATCAAGCTAAGATTTATTCTAAAAATACTTTAATTTACTGAAGTGTACACAAAAATTGATGGTAGTTAAAAATTTGATGCTTACTATGGCTAAATAATGCTAGCCCTTAAATCGAGAAATTAAAATCAAGTTTGACTTAAATCAATCATTTAACTAAAATAAAATATTAAAAGCAAACTCTACAAAAAACCTAATCGAAGTTGTTTTATTTACTAACGTTAATCAGTAATTCACCAAGGCTAACCTGCTGACAAAAATGTCTCTTACTTTGAGAGTCTACAAAGCTATTCCTAAAACTGACGAAGAGTCAGACAGAAAAGTCACTCCTTAGAGAGAACGCAAAAATCATCAATCTACTTTTAGAACAGCAAGTTCGGTAAGACTTTTTCATTGTAAGGTCTTAGGCTTCCCGCAATCCTTTTATACAACCCTGTCACTTTGAGATAAAATTAGGATGTTGATTATTTAAACTTGTGGCATCTTTGTACTCAAAATCTCGTTTAAAAGATATATTTTCCAAAAATAAGAATAATTTTACAATTGATTTTTATTAGGTTGTTTATTTTGCCGATGTTTATACATCGAACAAAAATGTTAATTCCCCAAATGTAGTTGTTATACCCCCCGCTTGAAAAGCGGGAGGGTATATAGTAATCGTTAATTCCGTCCGTCCGTCCGTCCGTCCGTCCGTCTGTTACGCTTTGGGGTACCCATCTCTTATCCGTAACTCCTCTCATACCACTGAATGAAATTTGATGAAACTTTCACAGAATCTTTATTACATATTGCCATTGTGCACCTCCTATTTTACTTTTTGATCCGACACATATTTTAGGTTTCCCGGCCACAGGAAAACATGGACTTTTTCACCACTTATAACCATAGGGGAGGCGGGGGGTATCATTTAGTGAGCTCATCGCTCACAGTACCTCTAGTTTTAATACATTTCATTTCGACGCTTGAAGCCTCAATAATACTAATATATTGCTTATTTTAAACAGAGAATTTAAATGTCATTTGTGTATGAAAAAGTATTTCTGTTATTTTGCAAATAGAAATTTTGAAGAATTTCAAAACGATGAAGTTGAAATTGAAACAGTGAGCAAAGAAGATAAATGTTTGTTTGTCTGCTTTTAACACGTTTCTGGATGGCTCTTTTTCGCTGAACGGTTTATAATTTGTCGTCTTTCTGAGTTAACAATGTCAGGCATTATGGCTTTAAAAGAAGATTTATTCTATTGCTTTTTAAACATTCAACAAACTATAAGAATTCATTCAGAGATGAATTTCATTAAATTTGAATAATTTTAATTTTTTCCACATTCGAAGTTGCTGTTGTTGTTTTTACATCATCTGAAGTTGTTTGTTTTGTACATGTTTATATGTTTATTTTATCCAATATTTCATAATTATAACCTCCAAGATTTTTATAGCCCTTCCGATGATTTAATAACTTTAGAAATGACTCTAGAAGTTATTCTCTTCACATCTAATGTAAAGATATGAGAAAAAAAAAATTTTTTGTTCCTTTGCTATTGTGAAAAAACATAATACAGATATGACTAATCATGGCTTTGCCATTCTTTAGAAGAAGATTTTTCAAAAATCTCCAATATACATATATTTCTATAAAAAAAACTTCGATCGGTCATTGAAGCCTCGCCCTATCCCCCGGTTTCATGATCTGAACAAAGCTAAATCTACACAACCTGAGGATGCTTTCATGTAAATATGATAATTCATGTCTTTGCTATTCTTGAGAAGATTCGTTTATACTATCTCAGCCACGTAGCATCTTTTATGAAAATTGGGGGGGGGGGGCAATAAATTTTTTTTTCACTTACCTGAAAAGTTGACGAGCAAAAAAAAAAAAAAAAAAAAAAGGGAAAATTGCCGAAAGTCGAAAAGCCTACTTCATTGGAGGTGTGTGTGTGTGTGTGTGGGGGGGGGGGGGGGGGTTAGTGGCCTTTTTTTTCAGTATCAAATTCTTTCAGTACCAATTTTTTAGCATTCAATACATTTCCCTTGTAGACGTGTAAATTACCTGTATTATACAGAGGGGGGGGGGGGGGCAATCGACCTTTCTGTTAACATTTCCTATAGTATAGGTTCTGTTGGGGAAAAAAGTGGGTGGCCAGCCCCCCTGGTCCCCCTGCTACTACGTGCCTGTATCTCATCTGAAATACCGGTCGCCACGTCTCACAGTAGTATTCGCAAACATTTCTTATGAATTCCAAACTAATTGAACTTGGAGATTTCTGTACCTTTGAAAAAAAATAAGCCGTGCCATAACTTTTGGACGGACAGACTTAGGGCTTTCATACTTCACTTATGTCATTCTTGTGAAAAAGACGCTTTATTGGAACTCATACAAAATATTCCACCTTGACTAAATCTGTGCTACATAATGACGTCAAAGTAAGCGAGATGACGTCAACTCTAGAACACAAGTTATATGATACTGGTATATATATAGATGTAATTTAACTCTAGACAATGAATAGAAACGTGTAAAAATTATCAAAAATAAAATGTTCGTATTGTGTTATGTTGTATTCTGTCATTTTGTTTAAAATTTATCACCGAAGACGTCATATGTTGTAAGCCAATGACAACTCTTTTGTCGATTTCAAAAGTTTATTAATAAATCCAATTTACAATTTTTCCGTGATCGTATAGTTTTAGAAATATTCGTTCCTGAAATATGATCAGAAAAGACCAATACACTTTTTATGTAGATATCCAAAGGGTCCGTCCAAAAGATAAAGAGTTTAAGACCGAACTCCAAATAAATAAATAAATAAACAAAAGTCCAAAAGATTGATTCCCGAAAATAGAATAAGAGAGAGTTGGTAATTTCAGAATAAGACCGGGAATACTCTTTTCTGACTAAAACAGGGTATTTTGTGCTCAGTGGGTATCCATGGTCCCAGATATAAAAATATATTTCATTGGCTAATTCACTATCACTAACCACCTACGCTTTGTCCGTAGGTCTGTCCGTTGACCTATGAACCCCAACATGGCACCACCCTCGAATACAGGTAAACACTCATTACTAATATTTATGGGCTCAGTCCCCATCTCTGCACCACAGGAGTTCTAGCCTTAAGCTCTTTTACCAATTTACTTCAAAGTTCCCAATTTTATTGCTCTTAGTCAAAACTCTTAATAATACCATTGTATTTCCGTTCAAATTTTATTACTTACTATCGATGGGCTTGATTGGTCTATTCGGATCAATTTCATTACAAAATGATCTACCAAATTATAGTGTACTTGAACAACAACAAAATCCAATTTGTTTTGACAAGATAATAATTGTTTACAAAATTAAAGTCCTTTTCCCAATTATAAAGTCACCGAATCTGCGTCACTAATAATATCCATTCTGATTTAATAAACCTTTATCTCATTTTATTTTAACTGCTAAAAACTAAAATGATTATGATATTAATATTGTCTAAGTTTAAAATGTTCATACAATATGTCTGTGCTAAACCCTATAGGTTTACAATGTGTACATCAAGTAACTTTGAAATTGATCATGTCGTGTAGAGAATTTTGCTAAGACGGCGTGTACAAAGATACGAAAAAGGGAGGTTAAAAGAAATATCGTGATTATTTTGTGAAATTCATATGGAGTTCAGTTAATAAAACTGACCTGTATGCTAAGTTATTTCATCGATTATATTCTCTTTCGAGGACAGTCAACTGTATACGTATCCTGGTCGGCCTTTCCTCTGTCATTTGTGACAAAAAATGCAACAGAACAATAAAACGATTTCTATTTCAAAACATAAGATTTGTACAGATGGAAAGTTTGCCTCCAAAATACTCGGAAAGTGCTGCGAGAATCCCGAGTTGAGCATGGTTTTGCGAAAAATTTCGGTTCATATGTTCAAAATTCGACACATCGGGTAAGGTTTCGTGCTATTGTGTGGAATAATAATTTTAATGAAGGGACCGTGGGATTCTAGCAGTACTTTGAGGCAAAATAGATGTTTTTCAACTACATAGTTTACTCAAAGAATTTATTAAACTCCGGGGTATTCTTGTTCTGTTTGCATATTTTGTCAAGAAAATTTTGCTATTAATAGATGTCACGTGTTGCCGTGATGGTGGTAAACGTCGTTGCGTTCGACAGTCTTTTATCTTTATGCAACAAATAATAATAGGTTACGTTAATCAGGGGTTGGAATTTGGTTTACTTTAAAATACAATGAATCTTAACCATAATATTTAAAAGGTGAGGAAAAGGGATGTCATACTTCACATATTATTTTTTTGTGACAAGCCCTTTTATTTGAGATAATCAAGAATACGTGACCCTTTGTCCTTAGAGTTTGATCCATTTTTGCACAAAAAATATTAGCTTTTACGTAGGCTCTAATCTTTAAACGGCAGATACTAGGAATTTCACATCTTCGCTAGCCAAGGGTTTCTGATACGCCTCTCTCCTCATAAACCCTTGGCATACGGTGCAGTCAAAAGACGGGATTGTTTTCCGTCACGTGGTCACGAATCTATCAGGTACATGTACGCACAGATTGCGTCATCGACAGATATAAAGACACGTGTTTAAAAAAAAAATTAAATCAAAGTTTTCAAGAATAATGAAGAGGGCAGGCAATAATTGAGTTATGTTTATTTATTATTTATAGAACAGATATTGGATGACACCATAGCTATTCATAGAATTACATGTTATCCTACGGATCGTTGTTTATTTGCGTTTTTCATTTCCGATATTAAAGAGTCAAGAAGTATACCGAACGCAAATTTCGTCATTTACGAAAAACAATTGCTCATTGGTTGACCAGGTGTACTGAATCCCAATCAGAACTCGAGAAAAAAAATTTCTATTAACACCCTATGCCAAGGGTTCATGAGGAGAGTAGCGTATCAGAAACCCTTGGCTAGCGAAGATGGGAATTTCATATTTTAAACATCATTTTTTTATGGCACGACCTTTCAAGTCAATGACTACCAATAATTTGGACTCTTTGACCTTGACGTTGGAGGATTCCGTACTTACGAAAACGCTTTAACCTTGGCCATAACTTTTGAAGGGTAAGGGCGAGGGCTATCATATTTCACATATGTAATCCTTGTGAGAAGACCTTTCATTGCATATCAACAATTTTTATCCTTTGACCTTAAAGTTTGACCTTCTCTTTACAAACTTTAACATTGCCCATAACCTTTGAACAATAAGGGCTAGAGTTTTCATACTTCACATATGTAATCCTTTTGACAAGACCTTTCATTGGATATCAACTACTGTCCTTGACCTCGATGTTTGACCTAGATACTTTTTACAAACCTTAACCTTGGTCATATCTTTTGAACGGTACATGTAGATATTTTTTAAAGAATTTTATTTTACATTGAACAATCCGGACTACATTTTCAATGATTATGACCAGAATAAGCTGCATTTTTCCTTTTCTACAGCCGTCATTTATTTGATCATTTTTACTCTCGTTCAGTTGCGATCACAGATTGGTGATTTTGTAGAAAACTACACGTTAAAAAAAAGAAAAAAAAGAAAGCTAGTTTAAAGGTTAATTACGTTTAATTTAAAAAAAAATATTAAGTTCAAAGAGATAAAATTCGTCTGACACTTTTCTTTTTCAAAACAACTGAAAACACATCCTGTTCACCAATTATCTTGCTTTTTCTGCCAGAACCTAAAATGTAATATATTTTTCTATAAATAAAAACAATAATTGTAGGCTATATAATAGGGAAAATATACATAACTATATAATTAAATTGCATTCTTCTTTGTATCTTAAATAGAACCTTTAGTCTACTTAGTAGAGTTCTCTCTCTCCAGTTGCATCTGTGTTTTCTTCTTTTTTCACCCCACTTTAGATAAAAGAAGTTAACAGTTTGAATACCTGTTAATAAATGAACAACCAGTTTGGATGCTCACAAATTAAGAATTTGTTACTTTTTTTACTACATCATAGTGATTTGTAAAGAAGTTAAAAATCAAGGATACTTGTATCAAATAAAAAAAACAGACTGTCTATATCATGCAGATATAGCAATGTCAAATGTATAACAAAAGCATCTCCTTACCAATAGCTTATTGTGGACATTTTTCAGTAACTCTGTTTGTCTTTGCTTGGCCTCGAATCTTTCCTACGAAAAAAAACCTGTATGATTTTTTCTCTATTATTTTCTCTTTTTTTTTTAAACTACTGAATCTGGCCTAAATCTGTTATATATTGAGAGATTCGATGTTTTCTTACCAGTAATTGTCTGTGTTCTGCTAGTATCAGTTATTTCTCTGCTTTTCTTTTCGTCTCAATATTCTTCTAGAAAGAAAAAACAGCCCGACTTTATATTAGATATTTAATAATCTAACTGTCTGCTTTTCATGAAATATGCCGGCATGAATTAAATTTGGAATATATGTCAGTTTTATTTATTTTAAAGCTAAAGACTAATTGCCAGCATTTGGAGATCTTTCCCAAACTTGCCTTCTCAATTACCAATAAATGTCGGGCAAACCAAAAAATAAATTGAGTGAAAAGAAGCTATCAATTTTTTTAATGATCAACAGGCAAACTTAAAGTGCATATCATACTCATGTATATTAATAATCTAATTTTAGTTGTAACACGTCATTTGATTGGTTAAACAGTTTTATCCATTTTGTATAACATAACTTGCCTATATCACAATGAGTGACGTCAAATACTTATTACTCCGCTGGACGTAAACTTTTCAAATATGCTTTATTTGAAGCCTTTTTCCGAAGGAAAGAAAATGGAAAAATTGTCTCATTGTCTACATTGAAATTCAATTAAATTATAAAGAATGAAGCTTATTTTAACTTATGTTATGCGATATAACATAACTTGGGGCAGTTTACAGATAGTGCAGTCCGTTTGTCACCTAACTAGTGATATAAGGAGTCTACGTCTGAATCATGGTCTGGGCTGATTCATATTTTCTCTCCCAACTGTCTGCTTCAAATTTTGTGGCTTTAAAATTGACATGAATAGAAAATTCGCCCTTACAGAATATACATCATAATCACAAGGCGGAACAGAGCAGCTCCTTTGGATGAGACCAGTATTTGGACAAAGATGTTCATGAAATGATAGATTAAGCAGTTAAATTTCAGCTACACGTGTTGAACAGTATCCTTGGTATACTGTACAATTATAGCAATAATTGTCGTCATATGAAGCACACAAGTATGGACTCCTCTGTAAAATTTCTGGTGTTTGGAATTCCTCTGCGCAATCAACAATCACTTGTACAAGTTCCTCTGTCTGTTCAGTGGTAGGAACATTAACTGGCAATTCTGCAGATTCATTTCTGCGTAAAAATATTGGATTAACATGATCTTAAGAAGTGTATTAGTGGTTACCTTCCTTTTCTTGAGCATCAATGAAATGAAGTCTGTAAACAAACAATACGGCAGCTAGGTCTATGTTAGAGTTTTTACCTTTTTCTCGCTTCCAATCACTTCAGATTCTAAAGCTGTATCATTTAGCGGCAAAATTGAACTAATAAAAACCAACGGAATTCTAAACCCACAATTGTTTAATGCCATTACCATAAGACAATAAGGAACTTAATGACACTAATTTTTGGCCAAATTATTCCAGTATTACCTGTATCACACCCTCGCGTAAGATGCGTGGGCTTGTTAGTAAAGCCACTAGGGTGGACTATTGGTAAATGAAGATAAAGCCGCTTTACGATTTGCAGACCTTTATTTCTCGTCGGGTCGGACAATATCAGGGACAAGCGCGTCCCGATTCCAACTCTCCGAATGTTAACAAAATAATTGTATTTATAGACAAGTTTGATAATTGACAATTTTGAATAACGTGACATAAGTTAATTTGATTTGCAAGTTGAGTTAAAGATTATGATTTTAAATAAACAATAATTAAGTCACACAAAGCACAGTCCATCTGGTCATATCACTCATGGCTAATTAAGATAATTAAACATTTCAAAGTACATGTAGATAATTCTGACAGATTGAAGCAAATATGAGAATTGATCAAATTGAAAACAGATGTAAGAATTTTGAATTAAAAATATCCAAAGTATTTGTCAAAATGTCCGATGGTACATTTTCATCTGTGACATGAACAGATTTTGATTCACAATTATATTCTTTGATAGTGCTAATTAAAACATAATTACAGACCTTGACCGCAAGACATTTGATGCCACCTGTACCTGAGTGAACATGTTAATTATTATTCAATTAATTTAATTATGTCAATTATGTCATTCTGCTTCGAGTAACTCTCCATTGTAATTGTTTACTTCATCATTGTTATAAATTGGTTGTTTCATACATGATCTTCAGTTGGAAACTGGACGTTGCACTGTCCACGCCGACATACAGATCGTGTAGTAAACACCAAGTTTGGATCGTTAATAAATTATAAAACGAAGTACCGACTTGTGTATTTCTACCGGTCATATGCCACCACTTATCACACCCTCGCGTTAGATGCGTGGGCTTGTTGGTAAAGCCACTAGGGTGGACTATTGGTAAATGAAGATAAAGCCGCTTTACGATTTGCAGACCTTTATTTCTCGTCGGGTCGGACAATATCAGGGACAAGCGCGTCCCGATTCCAACTCTCCGAATGTTAACAAAATAATTGTATTTATAGACAAGTTTGATAATTGACAATTTTGAATAACGTGACATAAGTTAATTTGATTTGCAAGTTGAGTTAAAGATTATGATTTTAAATAAACAATAATTAAGTCACACAAAGCACAGTCCATCTGGTCATATCACTCATGGCTAATTAAGATAATTAAACATTTCAAAGTACATGTAGATAATTCTGACAGATTGAAGCAAATATGAGACTTGATCAAATTGAAAACAGATGTAAGAATTTTGAATTAAAAATATCCAAAGTATTTGTCAAAATGTCCGATGGTACATTTTCATCTGTGACATGAACAGATTTTGATTCACAATTATATTCTTTGATAGTGCTAATTAAAACATAATTACAGACCTTGACCGCAAGACATTTGATGCCACCTGTACCTGAGTGAACATGTTAATTATTATTCAATTAATTTAATTATGTCAATTATGTCATTCTGCTTCGAGTAACTCTCCATTGTAATTGTTTACTTCATCATTGTTATAAATTGGTTGTTTCATACATGATCTTCAGTTGGAAACTGGACGTTGCACTGTCCACGCCGACATACAGATCGTGTAGTAAACACCAAGTTTGGATCGTTAATAAATTATAAAACGAAGTACCGACTTGTGTATTTCTACCGGTCATATGCCACCACTTATCACACCCTCGCGTAAGATGCGTGGGCTTGTTAGTAAAGCCACTAGGGTGGACTATTGGTAAATGAAGATAAAGCCGCTTTACGATTTGCAGACCTTTATTTCTCGTCGGGTCGGACAATATCAGGGACAAGCGCGTCCCGATTCCAACTCTCCGAATGTTAACAAAATAATTGTATTTATAGACAAGTTTGATAATTGACAATTTTGAATAACGTGACATAAGTTAATTTGATTTGCAAGTTGAGTTAAAGATTATGATTTTAAATAAACAATAATTAAGTCACACAAAGCACAGTCCATCTGGTCATATCACTCATGGCTAATTAAGATAATTAAACATTTCAAAGTACATGTAGATAATTCTGACAGATTGAAGCAAATATGAGAATTGATCAAATTGAAAACAGATGTAAGAATTTTGAATTAAAAATATCCTAAGTATTTGTCAAAATGTCCGATGGTACATTTTCATCTGTGACACCTGGTTTGGGTCAGTTTACGCTGTTTTATAATTTTGCCAAGAGAGATATTACTTAAATAATCATTAAGAACCAAAAAAATGTATTTTTTTTACAGTTATTAAAATAACTATTGTTCAAGTAAAGGAACGCAGTTTGTTTAAGAAGGACTTATTTTTCCTAGTTCTCCCGTATTTGATGTATTCAAAAAGTTGTGTATATCAGATTTGGATACTTAAAAACTCCAAGGAACTTTTGGACAATTTGAAATCACAAGATTTTACAAAAATTAAACAGCTAAAAACTTACGGCTTTTCAACTTTATACACAGCTATTCCCCAGGATAAATTAAAGCCTAGGCATTTTGCTAGCATTGACGGCTGCTTGTTCACTAAATAAATAGAACTCAAAAATTTACTTACCTTGTCATTGGTCATTTGCAAAATTATTTTGTTAAAAAAGATTCTGATTTAACACACAAGTACTCTGAAGTCGACATCAAATAGATGCTTGAGTGTCAGATTGACAATATTCATGTTGTTTTTGGAGACCAGGACTTCAACAATCTATTGCAATTTTCATTGGTACCAATTGCGCCCCGTGATTAGCCTGCTTATTACTCAAGCCCTAGAGGGGCTTGAGTTATCTAAAACGATGCTAGGTCATCGATTTACTCAGTTTAAAAACACAACAATGTATTATTTTTGTAGATATAAATATTTCTAGAAACAAAAATGAAGCTTATCTTGAAAACGTCTGTATATTCAAAGATATTAAGTGTTAAATATCGGATTCTATTCTATGGCGAATGAACAATGAGTGAAGCTCCGCAGCCGCAACAGTTTCTATACAGAAATTTCGCGCTTTCCTTTGCGTAGGAATCTCAGGTAACTTTTCACAGTCGCCGACAAAGCATCCTTGGACGAGTCCACTGCAGACTCAGAAAGGTGACGCAGGTTACCCCATCGTTACAATGCATGGCCAGAAAATGTATGGATGTACCCCAACTGAAATTGCTTTTCACGGACCTGCAAATGCGTACTTTGAGTGACAGTAAAATAATAGCACAAAATCCCCTTAAGCTTTGGTAACGGAACCTTCAGTTGGATTCGTACGGAATATGTATTGGACATGCCGCTCAGCTAGATTAACCAATTGTCTCAAGCCACGGTCCGGAGTAGGATAGCATCGTACATTTTGGCCGTGGTTTGCAACGATGGATGAACACGTAGTCACGTGGATTTTTTGGAGCCCGGAGCCCCCCCCCCCCCCCCTCCCCCAACTTTGAAAACTTTTTCTACAGGCTTGTAGCAAGCTATTTAGATTGATGTATATATTGAATGTGATGTACGTCATTGAGCAAAATATACAAAAAAAAAACTGGCAGTGTAATAGTAGTTTAAAGTATGATAAATGTCTAGGTAAAAAAACATATTTCATTAAATTAAGAAACGGCAATGTTACTATGCTTTATAAAATATTCCTGAAAGTGTGTCACGTAAATTCATCTTAAAAAGTAGTACAATTAATTTTATTTCTTTAATTAAATTCGATATATGAATTTTGGTTTCATGTACATTTGCAGTTTATTCAACAGAAGATTGAACTCAATAGCCCTCATCTTATGCCATTTTGGGATATTAATGACACTTCCTGATTGACTTTCTACAGCTTGAGTATTTCTGACGTTTTGTCAGTATATACTTGTTTTTGTATTCATATGAAGCAGAATTTAAGCAAAATCTTCTGCGTGAAAAGAAGAAAACGCTTGTTGTGGCCATGAACTCTACATTTAGACACAGTGTATATTGACGACGTCAATTAACAATGGTAATTTCCATTCTTATGTCGTTACGATATATCATGGTGAGCTTGAGATACTACAGAGTCTGACACATTTGTTCATATTTAGATATTTTACTTGAAAAGGAAGTTAATGGTAGTCTTACAAAGAAGATCTATGATAAACGTGATGACTTTAAATTTTCTATCGCCAACTTCCCTTACTTATGCAGCAATATACCTACATCACCTGCATACAGTTTATAAATATCATACGCAAGAGAATGCTCTACTTAGGAACATTTTCTACAACGAAGTACGTTATTGACAAACAAGTTGATGAGAAAAGAATTTCAGCAGCAGTCTTGTTAAAGTCGTCATTTTGTAATTTCTATGGTCGATACAATGACTTAGACAGCAAATACAATTTATCATTGAGTCAAATGCTGACTAACGTTTTCCATACTGATTGTTAGTGCATTATTTATACACTGAATTGACGACGGATTTTTCCGTTATTTCCTGATTACGACAAGGAGCACACGGCGGTTGTGACCGGTCATCAGGGGATGCTCACTCCTCCATGGCACCTGATCCCACCTCTGATGTTTCGAAGGTCCGTGTTTGCTCTGCTTCCATTTTTATTGTTTTATAGACTTTAAGATTGAATATTGTTCGTTATCTCCACATCCTTATGCTAAATTTTTATGACAACAATTAGAACAACCGTTATTTCTGCTGATTTATTTATTCAGAAAGGTTTAAGTATAAACAACACACACGTTTAGCATGCAAACGTCTTCTTGTATAAATCAGACCCTACCCTCCCCCCCCCCCCCCCCCCCAATACAAATCATATTTAGCTAAATTTCAAGTCATAAAATTTGAAAATATGCATGGTTTCTATGAAGAAAGAAAGCGCAAAAATGTTTGAAAAACATTTGTTCTTCAAGCGTTGCTGTGTTTAGAGATTAAGACTTCAGAGTTAGGAAATAATACAGCAGTCATAAGGTGATGGCGATCAGACTATGTTTCTTGTCACAGGCACCTAAAATAAATTCATTTAAATTATCTATAAATCTATATTATCTATAAATTAGCATAAAGAAAAGTAAATACAATCTCAAAAACGGCCCCAGTTATATAAAACCCGTCTTTTGCAAAACGAAATCACAAGATAGTTTTTGGTTAGGTACATTAAAGAAAAAACACAATTAAAAACACGATTTCTACCTAAACCTGTTCTTACATTCCGTGCCTGATAAGAAAACAAATCAAGAACTACTTACAAATTACAGAGACATTTTACTTTCAAGACCTACATACCGCATCGATGCAGTTCTCTGACAATTTTCATCTGTTTTGCAGTATATTTGGCCTGATTTGTAACGTGGTCAACGTTTGCAACATGGGGATTTGCTCTGCAGTCAGCAAGTATATCATTTACGCATTTCAAGTAATCTTCTGCAGCACTAGGTAACAAAAAATACGTAATATTGTAGTAAACCCTAAAATCCGCCAGAATACTTTGTTTCATTTTCATGCACTCATTCAATATTTCAAGTTTCTTTCAAATCTTCAACTGCATTCCGTATTAGACGAAACAAAAATGCTTACATGTCCAATAAAATTGCAAAAATTATTGCTAGTTCAAATTAAATTAATAAAAAATTTCTTATATTCACATCGCTATTATGCATTTCGGTAAAAATCGAATTAAAGGATTGACA
>NW_026919705.1:0-15993 GCF_032062105.1 Saccostrea cuccullata
AGTCAACTGAAAAGATAATCTGACACATTTAGAAAAAAATAACATCCAAAACCTGTGTATGATTCTGAATGATTTTGCTGTTGAATGAAGTCGCAGAACAATTCATCTTCTATCTTTGGATTTAAATCGCCTACAGAAATACCCGTCCTTTCCTGAACATCTAAAGTGAATGAAAAAAAAATCAGCATTTGAAATGAAATATGAATTCGCTGAAGAAACCTTAAGAATCTGAAAGATAGGGTCACTTTTTTCGTAAAAGGTAATACAAAATGACAATAAAACCATCAATTAGTGTAGTACAGAATAGCTTACATGCAAAAAAGCAGGACAAAAAGTATATTTGTGGATCAGGGTCTGTTTGAGTGGCTTTATTGACATGACCATCGTCAGCGCCGTGATCTGAAAAAAAAATTAATTAAATTTTAAATGTCCAGCAAAAACATCCCATCCAATACAAGAGCCATTTGTTTCACTGTTTTAAGCTATCAATTTAATTTAAAATAAATTCATGGCTGTAGTTTTATCATTTTGATCACTTTGTTACCTTCTTTTGATGAGAATAATTTAAGTTATCGGTGATTATCTTGGAAACTCACTTGGTATTTGGTTGCGTTTGTTGAATGACAAATCTGTTGGTAATCTGAAATCGAATTTATAGTAGTAATATATATCGTATGTTAACTTTGCCTTTTCTTCAATCAGTGCTTTACCAAAGTCACAGAACAGTGAAAAGAGTCAACATTAAAGAAATATAAGATATATGAAAGTTTATAACCGAGTATCCCCGAAATTTCTCTCTCTCTCTTACAATTTTATTTACAGTCTTTACCTGTTCAGTGAAATATATAATGGATATCGGAGAGCCTTTAGCTCACACATTTATCTGTTGTGGTACTTAGTGACTGCTATAAAAACTGTGTCCTGAATTGGAAAGTCGACAACAGTGAGATTGCCATCCCTTTCATGTTTCACTAAGGAAATACACACCATGTATTTCTGCAAAGGTCGTAGTGTAAACTGAAAATAGAATGCCATAAATATTTGTAAAAATTTCTTGATGGCCGAAATTATCTTAAGGAGAAAATTAAAGTTAAAATTTATGTCATATTTCATCTTCAATTATGTACATTTTAAATATCCAATGGATATTATAATGTTATTTAGGGTGATTAAAGATAAACAAGAATGGTCACAGAAAGGTAAAATTTTGAATAAGACAGACTATGTCCAATTCTTAAATATTTTCAAAATTTATTTGCTGCATCATTTACAACCAAATTAAGTTCAAAACTTAATCAATTCTGGATTCTATTCTTTTTATTTATATCTGTCCTTAATAAGGAATGAAAAATTGATTGAAGATCTTTAACACGTGTAAGTGAATAAAAATAAATTGTAAAAAAGAATTGTATATGTAAGAGTTTGGGAACTACTTCTTATGTGACTCAGGTTCTACCTGATAAAACATCTGCCCTTGAATAGATTTATATGCACTGTTTAAGCGAAGCCATATTTACTTCTTATAAATAAAATACTTTAGAGGAAAGGAAAAAAACGTAGGCCTACTTAAAAAGGGCAGATTTTCATTATAAAAGTATAAGCTGCATATTTGCCTATAAATGAGATTAAAAACATTCTTACTGGTCAGCACTAAGTATATTTTATCGGAGACACGCCTCTCTGTACAATAAATCCCTTAGGAAGGAAACAAAATAGTTTAAATATAACTTAAATGTCCAATTTATTTATATTGTTTTATAAGGAAAAACATTGAAAAATGTAATTTTCCAATATTAATTCATAATCATTCAACAAACAATTTAATATCTTATTAAAGAATAATGCCATAAAAATAATGAGAATTTTTCATGAAATATATTTTTCGAATTAATACACAATCATAGGTTTATCAAAAATCAAAACAAAATAAAAACATAGAAGTCAATGCGCCGGTTTGGGTCTACAGAGGATTTAGTTAAAATTTTTGGCACTGTTACACAGGAATCAATTTTAAAGTTTTACTCCCATATTTTTTGATCATATAAATTATGGGATCAGACACAATTTTATTTCATTTTAAATAGACACAAATTTTTTTTGACAAGGAAGAAATTTTCAAATTACTCCACATGTTTAATTATTTGACCTTTTTGCACTCAAACAGTTTCAGTTTTCTGGCATTAAAATGTACCCCCCCCCCCCCCAAAAAAAAAAAAAAAAAAAAAAAAAACACACATTTGAAAGTAATGACATTTTTTTTTAATTTAAGAAGATAATTAAAATACCGTTTATATTCAGAAAAGAAAATTAAAAGTGAGGATATGTGATTTTAATTTTTGGATATTACTTAAATAGTGCTAATTTTAAGTTTAAATTGGGTTAATTTTTTTCTTCATTTTCACATACATGTATGTATTTGCAATGATTTTCAAATATGTTGATAAAATTCATGATAATTTATTCAATTCAATATTATGCAAATATTTAGGACAATTGTAAAACAGTCCACTGCACAAAATAACTCTGTTGGCAGGATGCATGTAAAAAAAGGAATCCAAATTTTACATACTTTGAATACATCGAAAGAGAAAAAATTAATAATCTTCTACTGAAAAAGAAACCTCAGCCACTAAATATAGCTTCTCACTTAATGATTTTGGTATGGAATTTTATCAGAGAGTTTAAACTGAACATATCATTGCAGAATTCAAATTTATTGTAAGAGTTAAAACATTATGCAGATTTTTTTTAAATATAGCTTAAGATAAAAATCTGCTCAAAAGTTCAGGAGCAAACCTTGTAAAGTCTTACTTGACTAAATCGGCAAGGGAGATGACGTCAATTTCAAAACACAACCTTTCATGAAATTGGTATTTAGAGAGGTAATTTAACTCCAGAAGATAAAAAAAACTACAAACATTAATAAAAATAAAATATTTTTATTTTGTTATGTTGTATCTGTCATTTGAATTAAAATTTACGGTCGGTGACGTCATACGTGTACATCAAGTAACGTGGAAATTAATCATGTTGTGTAAAGAGAATTTGGCTAAAACGGCATGTTCAAAGTACGTAGAGGGAGTTTATAATTAGAAGCAAATATGGTGAATATTATGTGAAATTCATTCGGAGTTAAAAAATACATTAAAAGAGGTATGCTCAGTTATTTTCATCGATTATATTTTCTTTCGAAGACAGTAAGTCGGCCTTTCCTCTGGCATTTGGGACAAAAATAATGCCTTAGAACATTCCAAAAAATAAGATTTGTACAGATCAAAAGCTTGCCTTCTAAAATACTTGGAAAGTGCTGCTAGAATCCCGAGGTAAACATCCTTTCACTAAAAATCTGGGATTATATGTAAAAAAAAAAATCAACACATCGGCTAAGGTTTCGTGCGAATGCGTGGAATAATTATTTTATTGACTGGACAGTGGGATTCTATCAGCACATTTTAGGCATAAAAGATGATTTTTTGCACTAAATTATTTACTCAAAGAAGATATTAAACTCCGGGGTATTGTTGTTTTGTAAGCTTTTATATTAAGGAACATTTCGCTATTAATAGAAGTCATGTGATGACGTGGTAGTGTTGCAAGTATTGTTTATCTTTATACAAAAGATAATCATAGTTTATATTTTTTCAGCGGCTACGGTAAATTATCAAACTTATTTTTCTATAAAAGAATTTAATTTCCCGAGAAATGATATGAATGCTTCCTTAACATGCCCGCGAGGTGTATTACTTACTGTGCAAGTTTTTGTGCCTGGTTTGTTGGATAATTTTACTGTCTCAAATGAAATCTTTCGAGACATCAGCTGCGATCCAGTTTTCGGAGCGTCTTGATCCCGGAAGGCTTTATTCTTAAATTCTTTCCTTTTTCTCCCAAATGGAACCCATTTATTGTCGATGAACTTGAAATGTTATCCGGTTTCGGGTATTATGTCGAAAATGACATCATATAGTCCAGAAGGATCAAGGCCACTTAAGAAAAATTCAACGTATGGATACATTCTCCTGAAATAAGTAAGAATTAAAAATCCTCTTGATACCTATGTTTCTTCTTCATTAAATTGCAGTTTTTGTAAAATAACATGAACTTATTATATTTATCGAGTATGTATAACTAAAGAAATGATTGGATTTTTTCTAAACAATACTCTCTGCAATTGAAATAACTTTTCATTATAAAGATTTATGTCGTTTGTCAAAAGGTTTAGAGTGAAATCATCTCATTTAATCTTTACATTTTAAAACATATTTGTCAAAAGGGAGAAATATAATAAATAGTATTCAAGACATTACATTCATAAACTACAAACCTTCCAGACCTTGAGATAATCATTTCCGTCCCTACTTTCAGGAACTCGTGCCAAAGTTTTCTTTCTGTCATCGACATTGTAATGGCTCCATTGATAACAGGAATACAGTTTCCTTTATCATCAGCAAAATCATCTTTGAACGTTCCAACCTTCGACAAAGAACTCTCCCCGGCAGAGTAACCAGAAAAGCCACAGGAAATTGCGTCATTTTTACCAACATCAGTATCAAATTGAAAAGTTATGATGTTCATAATTGATGACCTCAAAAGCAAGCTAATTCTGGAAGGAGGATGAAATTGATGAATTTCTTTTATGTTAACCTTTCCTGTTTCTCCTATTTCTAGTATTTTGAATACTTCTGTCCGTCTTCCTTGGATTATAGAGGTCTGTTTCACCTTCAGTCTCTAGAAAAATTTAACGTGAATTAAACACTACATGAAAAAATGCAAGATTCACAATTGCATAGAGCATTAGGAACATAAAGTAATAATTATAAAAATGGTGGTTTGAAATTGCAGTTGCATATCACATGTTTTTGATTTGATAGTTGTAAATTTTACATAATAAGTTGCTCCATTAAAACAAAAAATGCATGTTCTAAAAATAAAAAGCAGAAATTATTTTATAGAAAAAAGACCAGTAGTCTGATTTTTACAAGTGCAACCTTTAAGAAATTGACCCCCATTTGGAAAAAAGGCCATATACCAAAAGATTGATACAAAGTCTAAAAGAGATGATTGATGCCAAAGATGATGATTATGATTAATACCAGACAACACGAATTAAAATTTTGCATATTTATTTGCATTACAGTTTTTCATTTTAATAGACCTATTGTGTTCTAAGCACACAATTAAAACTGCACAATAGTATGGCAAGTCAAACGTTGCAATATTGATCTTTTATTTGTATTGTATAATTTTTATTTTTATTCTATAACTTTCCATTTGTATTGTATAATTTTTCATTTGTATTGTATAATTTTTATTTGCATTGTATAATTTTTATTTTTATTCTATAATTTTCCATGTGTATTGTATAATTTTTCATTTGTTTTGTATAATTTTTCATTTGCATTGTATAAATTTTCATTTGCATTGTATATTTTTCATTTGTATTGTAAAATTTTTTTTCATTTGTATTCTATATTTTCCATTTGTATTGTATAAAAACATTTGCATTGTATCCGAGGGATTGTTCATTTTGATTTGTTACGAAGGATTTCATTGGTTTAATCCATTCATATATCGGTTTTGGTAATTTCCGAGATATGAAGTTTAACGTGTTATCCAGCCTGAGCATTCAGTGCAGCATTTTCTCTCGGAAAAAAATAAAAAAATTTATGGCCTGTAGGGATATTAGAACAAAGTGCATTAGTTTTATAGTTATGCTCATAGCTTCTCACAACAAACCGTGTCCGTAGGACACTTTTTTTTTCTTTGTCGAATAATACATGGTGTTGCTGTTCAAAGCTAAGCTTGTTTCGAGGGAGTTTTAATATTGACTATTCTGTGTTTTTTTAGTCTTGTTTACTGATATTTGTTTAGCCCATAGTACAATTATTATAATATGGGTTAAAATTAAATCAACTTTTGAGAAGCTATGAGCATAACTTCTTCTTATCTTATTATGTAGAAATATTCAACTATCGCCTGCATGTGGTGTTTATGTCTCCCAACTTATTCGTCTGTAGAATAATCAACTTTAAAACAGAAGCAGGATACAGACAAATAAGGTTATGCTTCGGGGCTTTCAACATTATCAATCAAACTTGGTATTTCAAAATTCAAGGGTTATTATAATGAAAACGTTCATAAAACATTTTGTAATAAACTTCAAAAAAAAGGGCAACTACCTTTCATAATACAGAACACTTGATGCAAAAGTATGGTGCAATTGGAGCCCAGAAATAAGTAAAATTGTTCAGAGAAATTAGGAGAAATAGTTCTTGCAAGTTAGTTTGTGTTCAGACGAACATAACGGTATTTGTGGAAAAACATGAAATCTATCAAGACAAAGAATATTTAAGCTCGAAAACACACTCAAACAATACAAATCAGGAGCAGAACAAACACGGACCTCTTCAACATTATACATTGTAGAAGGGTTCAAGTGCCATGGAGGAGTTAGTATCGCTTGACCACCGGATACATCCGCCGTGGTTTTGGAAATTCGGACAAATTGTTTAAAGACCTGGTCTCCATAAAACACATACTGTGAAATCACTTACTTTTGGAGGGGTTAGTGGTTCTTATTGTTTTCGCAATATGGAGAGACCCACGAATTTATGACCACCATGAACTGTTGAATGTAATATGCATAATTACTCAACACTTCTCCAATAATGTAATCCAATTCCCACTTATCAGGAATTTTTTTCTCCCCCCCCCCACCAAGTTTTCCCCTCCAAAAATATGTGATTTTAAAGTATATAATGTTGATCAGAAATTAAGCATCAACATTTACAGAGTACTTATCTTTACAAACTACAAACAGATTTTTTAAAAATAATTTGGCAAATAACCGATGACAAAGTAATATAATTTCATAAGTTCATTTTTATTGAAAAGCAGCTGTCAATGATGTCAAATATTCCTGACTTTAAATTATGGTGGGGTATCGTTGTATATACGAGGGTTATCCCAAAAAGCCATAGACAATGTTTATAACTTTGTTAACATGAAACCAATATCGACCAAATTTTGCATAGACATAATGAATTCAATGTTCTTTTAAATTACATATCTTTCATATTAATAGTATTGGGACGATTTACATGAAGGCCGATATAGTCTGTCGGCGCACGGACAAAATTCGGAACAATTTACGCATATCATGATTAAATTTGCTTTTATGTCTTTAGTACTATGTTAAATATTGAACTCAAATTTAAATCAGTGAAACCAGAATAAAATTGTAACAACATGTCAAATTTTCATGTAAATAGCATTAGAAACAGACGATTGGTGTCATGATTTCCTGTGTTATTGGAATCGAGTTTGACTAAAATGACGTCATCAAACGCGTAACTGTCGCACAGAGATTTAATAAATTGTTATGGATATTGTTTATTTACATTAGAGACGGGAAAAAAGAGTACAGAAGTGACATTACAAACTAGATTCTAATAGAGATGTTGTTTTTAAATGGTATGAGATTCAACGATAGTTTTTCCTCTATACCGAAAATAGTTACTGCATGTAAGAAGTAGAATACTGTTTGTTTAACACATAGAGTGGGGCACGATCTGGGACACGAATAACGTCAAACAATGTTTATTCTCTTGTGCCTACATGGTAAGGTGATCTTTCGACTAAATTTCGACTGAAATGCTAAAACAAAAACAGACAGTAAAGAATTTAAATAAGTCTCTTAGTCAGGAGTGATTCTTTCACTGAAAAAAAGCAACTATTTAATGTAACAAAATCGTGTGAAGCAGAAAAAGATATCATGACTTATATGAAACGTAAATTACGCTTGCTTTCATGCGGTGATCACCTGCATGCTTTCTTTATTTTCTCATTTTTTTTCTTCAAATATCCGCACCTCTTCTAAGATATATTGTTCCATAGAACGCTTGATAGAACATTTACTGGAATACAGTTTGTATCTTTGCTGTAAAAGATTTTTATGAAGTTTCATTATTTTTTCGGGCGTTAAAAAATAATTAATATTTTGTTTGAAAAATATGTATACTTATACAATTAAGCGAAGACTAATCTTCCTCTCTCTCTCTCTCTCTCTCTCTCTCTCTCTCTCTCTCTCTCTCTCTCTCTCTCTCTCTCTCTCTCTCTCTCTCTCTCTCTGATGAAAACGCTCAGGAAATTAAGCATGAATATAAATTATTATACAATTAAGCGATACGATCATAAAACAACTTAAAATGAAAAAAAAAAGTACATTTAAGAGTGAAATCTATGTTCGTCTTTATAATTCACTTCCTTCTTAAAAATGACCTATAACAATTTTTTGGACTACTTCCGGTTTTGAAAAAATAACTTCCGGTGGACATAATAATACTCGAGACACTCTCTATATCTCTCTCTCTCTCTCTCTCTCTCTCTCTCTCTCTCTCTGAGAACACTTGAAGGAAAACGCTCAGGAAATTAAGCATATGATTTGAATATAAATTATATTATATATCAATTATACGGGACCTTAATTATATATCAATTATAGGACCTCCTTTTTTAGATTGGAAAGTTCAATTTTTGAAAAAAAAATCATGCATGAACTTTGGGCATTATTCACTAGCCTGAAAGGAAAGAAATCATTTCAACATTACTTATTTTAAATGGCATACATGTAATAAGATAGATAATTAACACAATTAGCACCTATCACACACGTTAAACAGAAAACAGCATTGTGAACACAATTCAGGGCCATTGAGCAGTGACGATTCTTTATCGTGTCAATGCCTACCGTCACACGGTTTTAAGGCCTCATTTAAAGTCATTTTATATTATTGAAAAAGCTTAGCTACATATCAATCAAAAGCAAACACGTACACAAAAATGACTTTTGCTCCTCAAATTTACACATGTCTTTTAGTCCTAAAAGTCGTTTGAGTAGTTTATGAAAACACCCAAGGTGAAAATAGAAGCAAGAAAGAAAAAACAATAATAAGAATAAAACCCTTAAAACAATATGTTTTCAGACTTTTTAAAGCTTTATAGTAAACATTTTTTAATATTGAATCGAATACTCACTTTTTCTTCGTGATTTAGTCTTGTCTTTTAGGATGCCTTAGTAGACTGTTCAATACAAAACGGTTGTGTGATAGTTTTATACACTTGTAAATAATATCTTAAAATTATATTATCCAATCAATAAATTCTCTACGCCTATGACATTTAATTCTTCAATAAAATACTCCACAACATTAAAAAGGCGGGGCTTAATTTATATTATTTATGATTACATTGCCATAAAATCTATGATATTTTGATAAGATCAATAAAACTTAATGTACACACATATTGATTCTGTTAACATTGTACACTGACATAAAAATTTCAGATTTCAATGAGGATTGCAATTTTGAAACAGCCTCGCCCCCTCCCAACCACACACAACTTTTAACACTCACTATAGCGAACAAAAACACTTTTTGCAATATACATATAAAAACAAAGCCTTTTGCAGGCTCTTTACACTTTTTAATCAATTTTACTTATTGCCTAAGCCAAAAAAGGACTGAGACTTACCAAAGAGTTTTGAATATGTAAACAGCTTTGATTAAAAAAATTTAGTCATAAAATAAAAACGAAGTCATAAAAATGATGAGGTTTTCTCTTTATGCACTTCAACAACGGTCCTTCTTTTTGACATGTCTGCTGTCCCCTGTGTGGTCTTCATTCTGTGTCTCCCTCTGTCTGTATGCCTAAATCTCGACAATTTACAATTTCAAATTCATGTAATGCTCTCAAAGTTTCTTAATTGTTAAAACGTAATTTTTATTTTGATTATCTTTCTATCTTCGTATTTTATCTGTGGTCTGTTCTTAAAAAGAATTATCTTCTAAATAATAGAGGAAGTTTTTATACTACAACTCTTGAATTGCAAAATAATATCGTTTCTCCACTTTTGGTAATGTGTCACTGTTATATGATGCACTGTTACATATTTCACGCCAAAGCATGGTGCTTATAGAGCTGTTTCTCTGTCATATTTCCCTCAAATGTTAATTATTCATAATTTGTTGTTTTCATAAATTACTTCCCCATATTTTTCAATGCCATTTTTTTTCGATTTGCCAATGTGAATTGGCCTTTTGATTAATAAATTAGAAATACGCAAAGTTATGGACATTGATTATACAATAGACTAAATACATGTATATACGAGGATTGTCCAAAAAGTTCGTGGACAATAACGTTTTTGTGAAAATAAATGGTTCTATATAAATCTGTTGTATATCAAAATATTTCTTATGAAAAAACAAGTCAGAATGATTTAATTTTTGTTTATAGAACGTAATATTTTTGTAAAAATTGGGGTCTTTAGAGGTCGCAGATAGTGCGCACGGACCAAGGTTAAAATGACATAAACTATGATAT
Source organism: Saccostrea cuccullata (assembly GCF_032062105.1). Lineage (NCBI taxonomy): Eukaryota > Metazoa > Mollusca > Bivalvia > Ostreida > Ostreidae > Saccostrea > Saccostrea cuccullata. The sequence continues at coordinate 10,384 of NW_026919705.1, forward strand.
AAAGTGATGATTATTTTCTATATAAAAGAAGTCAAAACTTAATGAAAATTATATGTAACACAAATAAAGAAGCTTTAATAATCATTTTATGATATTTTTTAAAAGTATCGCTTACTATAAAGACAGTGCAAACACTAAACAAAAACCTTAACAAATATGTGTCAAAACTCGACAGAAAAAGCGACGTCGGCCATCTGCACGGGGCAGTGTCCGATCAAAAAATATGTTTTAGCACGGTTGAAACAACGTAAGAGACAAAATATTTGTTAGAACAACTAAAAATTATTGAAATATATTTAGTGTATTAATTTAAGTATATGGTATATAGATTTTTCAACAGTGGATACAAATTTGAAGATACTACAAGAATTTAAAAACACATGTAATTTACTGAAAATGGAGATTTCTATTCATGACGTTGTTATAAATCTAGCGCGGCGTCGGACTGGGCTGTACAATTTGTGTATTTAAACTGTTTATATTGATTACACTCGTAATTTTTTGTACATTGTTTAGAATTCTAAAGATTAAATACATTATAATCTATACTTAAAGATTATTGCTAGCACTTGGAAGTGTGTTGCGCCTTAAAAAAGAAATGTAGTGTGTGTCCATGAACATGTGTCAAGTCAAATCCAAATGTTTGACGTTATAATGAAGTTAGCTTAACGTCAAACTGGTCGGTGCGCACAATCTACGATCTTTTAAGACACCGATTTTTACAAAAATATTAAGTTTCATAAATAAAAATTAAATCATTCTGACTTGATTTTTCATAAGAAATATTTTGATATACAATAGATGCATATAGAATCATTTATTTTAACAAAAACGTCATTATCCACGAACTTTTTGGACAACCCTCGTATAAGTCCTCTTTAATTTTTGTTTTACATCTAAACAAATCCGTCTTTATATTTTCATATTTGCTTTATTCTGTTTCCTTGATTTTTTTAATGGACTTTTTGAAAAATAAAAACAAGTTTATACTAAGAATCAAACCAGGAATTTAGACCATGCTCTTGCTTATTCAAATCAGTTGAGAGACATGTTTTCTTCATAGATTTGGCGACCGTTAATTTTTTTATGTTTGCATTAGAAGTAGACAGGCACAGAATTGAGCCTTTTCCTTAATGAATTAAATGATGGCTGAAAGTTCTGTGATGTTCCTCTCTGCTATTCAATCAGCTTTGAGTACATGTAGGCTTTTTATCACACTACAGTTAACTGAAGAAAGAAATAATCATTATCGAGCCAAAACCCTTCGTGGAAAGGCAAATGTTTTAAGTCTCATTAAAATACACACAGAAACCTTTATACATAAATTTAAAGTTCTGTGCAGATGAACCATTTAAATTTTGTTAATAAAAATAACTTTTTCCCTTTTGTTCTTAAATTGAAAAAAAAGAATTGATTTTTTTTATTGTTGTACAATGTATGTAGTCTTTCGTCTCCTTTGAGATATTTTCACTCATATAGAGACTTCACCATGTATCGGTGACCGGCTTCAAATTTTGAGTTTCACTTGGCACTCAGGTCCATTGAACTTTGAAGTGTCATTATCCTGTCGATGCATGCCGTCACATTAGGCTTCGATTGAAACTATGATCAGTTTTTAAATCCCCTTTTTGAGGTATACCATGTACTTTCAAAAAAGAACCACGTTTTATTAGCTTTCAAAGACGTATAACATGTATAATATTATGAGCTTTGGGCTCTATATCTTTCTAAACTAACACATTTGTTTCACACTGACTTCCGAGGTCAGTGACATGTTTTATTTACATTTTCTTCTCTGTTTTGTTAATTTTACGGTCCTGGGATAACTTATTTGTTATTTCAAGGTATTTAATTTTAGTTTATTCGTTTGAATATTCGTTTCTTTAGCTGTATCTTCTATAAATATTATATTAAATAGTATTAATCCATTGATAATATTGGCTTTAGTATTCTAGTATTTATTTTCATTATGATTCTACAGAGAAAAGTAAGTATGTAGGTGAAGTTATATTCATTAAGTAATTATTGTGTAAACGCATTTAATACAAGTTCTGAAATGCTGCGCTGTTATATTCATCCCGTGATTATCCCATTTTCATGTATGACGGGTTATGAGGGTCATAACTTGTACTTCCGTATTAAGGTATAAGTTTATGTGTTACCTATTTTTGTGTTATGTAGGTCCCATCCCACATTATACGATCTACGTTTACGTCCTATCTTATGTGTTGCGTGGTGTAAGATCTGGAATATATTATGTACATTTGATGTTATCTAGATAAAAGTGAAAACATTTATTTGACTTTTGCTATTTTACCATACTAAGTAAAGAACACGCAACAATCTGATCAAATAATATCTTTTTTTGTGACTTTAATTTTTTTATGCAAAGGAATCACCAGATGATTGAAACATAAATGAACTTATGTTGTTGAGGTTCACTTGGTACAAAATAAATTAAACTTTGGGTATTCAATGTTTGTATCCTGAAGACCGGATACATTTTAAAATTAGAAAGATATGTGAATTTTATTATTTTTCTCAACATATACCACCTCCACTCATGCAGTTCATCGAGTACACTTTTTGAAGCAATTAACCTTTTAGTCAGTACAACATCCTTCACGCCTTCTTGAAAATAAAACTGCCGTGTTCATCATGAATCTTAAAGACGTTATTGAAGGGAAGTGATAATTTAATTTCCCAGATTCTAACAGTTTGAGAGAAAAACAAGAAACTTGATTAATATGAACAAAATATATTAGTCACAAATCAAGTGGAATTAATACATCCATACATGTTTGTCTCAAAGATGCCATGCCAGGGAGCCGAGAAGAAAGTTTTCAAAGAATAAAAAATTTCAACTACAACCACACTCAAACACGTATTCGAATCCCTTACACAGAGGACATAAGAATCGCAATTTAGGAAGAAGCACATTTGCTCTAAAAACTATTGTTTTGTTTACCCTAAACTCTTGAGAAAAGAACAATGTTTTCAAAAAAATTAAAGGAATTCATTTAATAAACTAGAGCCAATTGTAACAGGAACCGTTACAGATGTTCCCCAAACGCTCCTTAACTCCCTTTTTGTGCCATATTCTCTGTAAGCTTCAATTAATAAGGCAAACTCTATGTATTTAAGACTTTAACAGCGTTTTCCCAGAAGTATACCAAGTATATTCAAATTTTATTAAAATCATCATGTGAATGCATGTGTGTAATGACAATATAATTTTGTCTACACTATTTAGAAATCTTGATATACTAAATATTGAAGCATTTAATCCAAAAGTTTAAAAAAAAATACGCTTAATGAAGTGTATGTTTGGTTGAAAATCAAGGGAGTTATAGCCATTTAAAGTTTAAGCCAATCAGATTGCAGAGCACGTGCATGCACGTGTTTTCATTATAATTGTTATATTTCACATTGTAGCATATCCTAATGCATGACTATATTTTAAATTTTAAAGCATTTCATCAAAAAACAAAAAAAGATAGTGAGATTTTTTGTTTGGGGATATAATTAAGTCCCAACCTAGCTAGCTTCCTGGGCCATATATATTTTTTTTAATTTAGTAAGAGGCAGCCTTTTTAATGATAAACAGTAGTTAAGTATCCTATATTTGCTTCCTTAAAAGTTCCCTGAATTATATAGATCTAGAGCTCTGATATTCAGTCACATTAGAGTTCATGTAGACTTTTTGTCACACTACAGTTAAACAGCGTTAAAAGACCGTACGAATTAATACTGTATACAGGGTTATTTTCGCCCTTTCACACTGTAAAACAAATTTGCCCCGTTCTAAATTTGCCCAATCGTAGTTTTGTTTAAAAAAATATACTGAATTTTTTAAATTCGCCCCGTTTTAAATTCGCCCTAATGAGGTAAGGGCGAAAGGGGCGAAAATTTCCCTGTATACAATATATCATGAGCTTTCGAATCATTATTTTTCTAAACGTATTATGCAATCAAGAAATTCAAGAGTTTTGTATATTCCTTTTTAAAAAAAAGTTCCTTATGTTTTTGATCACCACCTTACTTTAGGAATTACTCTAATTCTTGGCCAAATTAGTGGTTTAAAGATTATTTGAGTATAACCTTGTTTGGGTCAGTTTACGCTGTTTTATAATCCCCGAAGGCTGAACTGACCCAAACCAGGTTATACTCGAATACATTAGCCAATAATCGAGTCATTCCTTATAATTTAATTTTAAAATCATAAAACAACCGCGGGTGCAGGATTTTGTTGCTTTTTACCTATTCAAATATGCAGCTCAAAAATACAACCATACATTAACGGAAATGATGGTAAGTGAGGGGATCTAGAAACAGATACATACACTGTAGGCCTACCAACCTCCTTGTTTGTTTACATGAGGTTACATAGAGTTACTGTCTGAAATTAAAGTTACATTTATTAAATGTGGAATTTTCCCTGAATCTCGAGGACTGCACATGAGAGGGCTGCATGGATATAGATGATTCAGGTGGTTGGGAGGGGTGTGTGTATCAATACAAAATCAGGTTATACAGATAAATTTTGTGTTTCTTTTCAGATATTAACCAATCCGAAGCTAGAAAACATAAAAAAATTAAATTATTTATTCATAACTAACTGTCTTGTGTTCAGGAGGTTCATTTGGTACTAACTAGATGAGTTCATTAACTTAATACCAAATTAATCACCCTCAGCTTAGTCGTTCAATGAGTACATTTTCCGAAGCAAATAACCTTAAGGCTTCTTGATTTTCTTTGTTTTTATACGTCTGCTTTAAGAAAAAAGATTATTTAAAAATACATGTGTTAATATTAATTGTTAACTTTTTAATTGCCTTACTTTAAAAATATATATTTTGTATTTGTAAGACTCTAAAGTGCAATGGTGACGCCAATGTCCGATGGACTCGCCGAACCCCGATGGTCGACGCCTAACCCCGATGACTCGCTGTCTTTACGAACACCAAAGTTCGATGGTCACGCCAAAGTCTTATGGTTGTCCTGCATTCAAAATCCATCGATTCCGTATTCCTCTCGCATACAATTTTACTAATTTTTCTTATTTTTTTCACCTACTACAGGTATGAGGGCTAGTCTTCTTACACCATTCGACAGATAAGGATAACTCCTTAGACTTAATATGTGTTTCTTCGAACCCAACCTGACAGATAGGATTAGTCCAATTTCACACTATCGGACTTGGACTTAATTTGGGTTAGTCATGCACTCAACAAAAATATTTTGGTTGTAGTTTGTTTTCTGTCTCGAATGACAAGTATTAGTATCGCATCTATATTAAAAAAAAGGCAAGGAAACAAAAAAAAATAAATTATTATAAATAACTCTACTTGTGTTGAGAAGTTTCATTTCGTACTAACTAGATGAGTTTATTTACTTAGTACCAAATGAATCACCGCATGTTTTGTCGATCATTGAGTACACTTTCTGAAGCAAATAACCTTACCTATTCTTTATTTTCATAGTATTATTGTTACACGTCCGCTTTAAGAAAAAAAAATGGAAAACATAGTCTAATACTAATTGTTAATTTTTTAATCGCCCAACGTTTAAAAGGTATTATTCATATTTAAGACTCCATATACGAAGGTG
>NW_026919706.1:0-15846 GCF_032062105.1 Saccostrea cuccullata
TGTTGGAATGTTTTGAACTTGTAAGTTAATGTGCTCTGTATACATGTACCTGTTAGCTAGGAAGGAAGACAGGGAGTATAAATTCCAATACAAATGGCAAATTATACAATTTATACAACATGCGTATATATACATGTACATATAACTGATTGTTAAAATATGGATTTCCATTTGAGAACGTCATTCTAACTTAGTCTTTTAAGGCATGGACGTGCATGCAGACGTTGTATTTAATATTATCAGCTACACGTTTTTGAAAACATCTAGGAACTGCAACACCTTCTTTGTGATGTGGAAAAATTCTTTTTCAAATAAAAAGTAAAATTGAAACTTAAATATACATTGATTTACTACGAAATGTGGCTTAAAATTGCTGCTGGAAACAAACAAACAAATAATCAATCAATCCATCAATTTCTACGGAATATGGCTGAAATATTAAGCAATCCCCGATACACTATAAGAAAAACATTGAGACTATTCTGCATGTTTAATCTTTCTTAGGATATAAGTATGGAGTGGTTCATTTGGCTGTTTTCCCTTGCACTAGACACACTAATAGGAAACTTATACATCTGAGACTATATATATTTCTGTGCATGTTTAATCGTTTTATGGGGTATACAGATTTTGAGTGTTTGTATTAAGATTTATTTATCATTTTTTTCCCTTGTAACTGATAATATGCTAATATTAAATGGATTATACTTTTGTAACACACTATATATATTACATTTGCAAAAAAATCAATAAAAAATTTTTATGTCGTAGAACAGGATTTTGATCCAATATGTTTGTATTAAGATTCATTTATCAATTTTTTCTCTTTCTTGTAGCTGATAAACACCATAAGAATCCATTAAATGGATAAAGAATTGTGTCGGAGGTAAGTTAGTCACAGAAGCACAAAGATATCTACTGATAGAAAAGATTCAAACCGAACATGTTTGTATGGTTCTTAAAAGAAAAATATGATAGTTTGGTTACATCAGCTCTCGATCAATGCAGTGCCTTTTTTTAACAAAATATCATAATATAATATTATATTACATGTATATATAATATTATGTAATATAATATGTTTATATCGGCCTTTATATAAATCGTCACAATATTTTTTATATGAAAGATATATATTTTAGAAACTGCAGTTTTAAATAACATTGAATATATTATGTCTATGCGAAATTTGGTTTGTATTATGTATATTATTTTACCATTAAATTAAACCAAAAAAATGTAACACAAAAGATGTGGGATTAACAATTGAACTCAAAGTTATTTAAGCACTAAATACATAACCAACAACAAAATTGACAGAAAATAGTTGTCAAAAACTTTTATGTATTTTTTGCTTGATTAAATTAACTACTTTTCCTTCTAGATTAAGTGCGGTCGGCCATTTCCAGTGATGCTGATGGATTCTTCTGTACTAAATATGTAATTGTCTTCAAATAAATATTGCAAACTAACATTATGTCGATGATTATTGACGAATATATATTTATTTAAATGAAAAGGATGACGATATAACATAGTGACTCAAGTAGTGATCTCAATTTAGTACATACATCAACGAGCAGTTGAGAATAGCTAATCCCTGTCCTTTGTTTGCAGTGGATGAAGGAAGAATATGGAGATAACAAAAAGTATACAATTTCAAAGTCCATAAAACAATACAAAATAAGAGCAGAGCAAACACGGACCCCCGAAACATCAGGGGTGGGATCAGGTGCCATGGAGGAGTGAGCATCCCCTGCCGACCGGTCACACCCGCCGTGTGAAATATGAACATAACAAAGCGTAAATTAACTCAAAAGTCAACTAAAAAGTAATGTACTAATCTGAGGCAAAGCAAACAGAAACCTCCAAAAAAACATCGGAGGTGTGATCACATGCCACAGAGAAGTAAATGTTCCTTCTCGACTTGTCCCACTAGCAGTATGCTTTATGTCATGAACAGGAAATGGGAAAATCCCTAGACAATTAAGTAAGAAAATAGCAGCCTACATATGTATCATTTTGCATGAAGAATGTCTTTCAATATTCCATTTACTAATAGATTACAACTTATTTATTCTGTATACAATACGAAAAACCGAAAAAAAATACCCCGCAAAATAATTTTTTTTTTTTTTTAAAAATTACCCCTCTTAAATGTATTCTCCTGTTCCTTTTAAAATGTACCCCGGCCCCGATTGTTTTGGAGTTGACAAAAAATTATATATTTTTTATTTCAACCTAACTGTTAATTCACATTTTCTGAGTCACAATTGGAAAAGGCACCTCAAAAATCCCTCACTGCTTAAATGGCTCAAATTGTCCAGAATAGGTCTAAATATGCAGCAAGTGGTGGTGTCCGATCATAGTAGAAAAGTTCTCAAAAGAATGTTAAAAACAAACATTAAAATAATGGGGAAAGCAATTTATAATATACTGTCTTTAGTGTTTGCATTGGCCTTATCTTTCACTCACATAATGATGAGAGCTATTCATCTTTATCTTCATTTTATCATCTTGACTTCATTCAAATATGCATGTGGATGACAACAATTCAAATGTGACATGTTATTCTCACTTAAACTTTCTGTCATGCATTTCTGACTTGAACTTTTCATTTTTACAAAAAATGAAAAGAAAACTAGTAAACTAATTGTTCAGAGAACAATGAGACGTCTTTCCACCTTTTTAAGTGTTTCAATGTCATTTGGGCTGAAAAAAGTAGGAAAAAAGCAAGAAAATAAATAAAACAGCAAAATTCTCATTTCTCTACTAGGAGTTTAGATCGGGCTCGCAGTTGGTATAAATATATTCTGAACAGACTTCCTGGTTTATACGAGTCGACTCGGGGATAAGCACGAATTCATTGATCACGCAAAGAGAGCACATAAAAAACATTGTAATGAGATTGTTTTCAAGTTAAGATGTAAGAGGTAGGGACTGATTAAAATTATGATATACCTATTAATATGAATAACATGCATTTGATCTGCGCATCAAGACGGAAGCGTAAGTGAAAATGTTGTGAAATGTCCCATGTGTACCTGCATCATATTTTCATGATACATGTATTAAAGAGATGTTTGAAAATATCCGATTTGAGTTGTTTTGTGTTTGAAATGGATGGCGATGAATTATTTAAGAGCATGTGAGAAACATAGCGAGAGATGCAAGGCAGTTTGTAATTATGGAAAAGGAATACAGAGAATCGGGTTCGGGTTTTAACATTCCTGACCGAAATAGACATGAAATTCAATGTAAGTAGCATAAATAAAATTCCAAACATGTAATTCTAGATGGGAAACACAGGGAATAAACGTGTATTTCTTTTTACTATGCTGAAAGTCGCTATTTCTTGGGATTGCGTTATTCTAGGGGGAAAAAAAATCAAATTTCAGATGAAATCATGATTCATTCCATTAATATTAAATCCAAATAAAATTGAAATATATTCCATACACCAAAGAACGCAAGAATACTTGGCATTAAAATGTCGTAATAGAGCAGGAGAATCGAATGATAGTAACAACAATTGCAGAAATAGCCAATACGGGCTTTAATTAATTTTTATACTCAGCAATAACTAAATTTTAGACAGAAAAAAAATGCAGATTTTGCCGATTTTCACTAGAATTTCATTATATTTCAGAGACTCACCTTAAAACTCTCAGGACACTTTCTTTAAGGTCTCTTCTTGCTTTTACTCCGAATCTTATGTCGATATATCGTGACTTTTGACTTGTAGACATTTTTTCTATGCTGCTGTTGTTTTGTTTCTTTTTTTTTTTAAAAGAGGGGGGGTGAGGGTATAAGCATTTGTTAGAGTAAGAGTTGCAAATACCTCAACGACCTTAAGCTTGATTGAGACCTTTGGGTCAATAGGAGGTCAAAGGTCAAGGTCATTTATCAAGGTCAAAGGTCAAGGTCATCAAAAAAAGAGAGAAAAGAGAGAGATAAACTTGAAATTAACACTTGAAGCTGAATGTAGATAAAGGTAATAAATATTTCTTTATTACTTTTTGAGTAAGGGGTCAAAGGTCAAGGTCAAACATCAAGGTCAAAGGTCAAGGTCATTTGGATTTTAAGCTTAAATTGACAATTTCTTTAGTTTTTAAATGACCTTGACCTTTGACCTTGACCTAATCTTCAAGGTCAAAGGGCAAAAGATCTCATGCAGTTGGGCCCATGTCTTTGCGACTTGTCGTTAAGAAGTTTTTAGTTCTTCGTAAACATCATAAACTGGCAGGGACAATTACTACTTAAAATGGTTTACGAATTCTTTCGCACTAATAGAATGAGAAGTGTACAAAGTTAGTCGCAGACATTGTTGAAGGTTTTGTACCTCTACGGTTTACGGTTACCGAGGAGTAGCGATAACAAGGGTTTACACTGAAAGGGGCACTAACTTTTAGAGGGTTCAATCTTAGGGGTCAAGCATGGAATCTCTAAAATGGTTTCAAGAGTACATACTAAAAAATGCAAAGATGGTGAGAATTTGATTAAGAACAAAAGAGCTTTAAAAAATGCTTAATTTTACATATTTTGAATGACCTTGACCTTTGACCTTGACCTAGATTTTATGGTCAAAGGTCAATAAATCTTTTACAGTTGGTCCCATGTCTCTACACCTTGTCGTTTTAGAAAAGTTCTTGATATTCGTAAACATTGCAAACATTCAGGGGCAATAATTCATTATAGGAGTTTACGAATCCTTTCGCAATGTTTGATTGGAGAGTCTACTAAACCAGTCGTAAACAATAATAAAGGTTTGGAATCTCTGCGGTTTATGGTTTCGGAGAAGTAGCGATAACAAACATTTCTTGCGAAAGGGGCAATAACTTCAAAAGGGGTCAAGGTTCATTTACGCAGGGTGAACTGCAATAATCTTTTACGGAGTACATTCCTATGGACTATAAATCTTTTCGATATATCTTCAAACAAAAAAACATGCGGCGGAAAAATAATAAAAAAAAAGAATAACTAGGAGACTTATTGTTCACAGAACAATAAGAGGTCTTTCCACCTTCTCTGAATTTCAATTTTGTTGTATATTTGACTCCTTAAAATTAAATTCCATGAATAAGAAACCAAAATTGTGTAAAAAAAAAGAAAAAATGAAAATAAAAAATTGAAATGAACTTGACCTTTGACCTTGAAAAAATATTCAAGGTCAAAGGTCAAGGGTTACAATGCAGTTGACCTTATGCTCCTACCACTTATAGTTTTCAAGTTATAAGGTTTAATAGTAAGTACAAAGACGTTAAAGGGCGATAACTCATAAAGGTGTCATCAGATCCTTTCGCATTTATACAGTGAAGTTATGCCTCAAGACCCTTAAGACATTAGTGAAGGTTTGGTGTCTCTACGGTTTACGGTTTCGGAGGAGTAGCGATAACAAGGTTTTTCGCACAAGGGGCAATAACTTTTTTAAGCGTTAATCTTAGGGGACAAGAATTGAATACTTGAAATAGTTTTAAGAGTACATATAAATGATGCAAAGACATTAAGTATATGTTGAAAGACAAAAGAGATATAAAAAGACCTTAATTTCTCCTTTTTGGAATGACCTTGACCTTTGGCCTTTGCATAAATTTTATGGTCAAAGGTCAGTGAAGCTTATGCAGTTGGTCCGACTTCCCGTTTTGAAAATTTTTAATTATTTGTAAAATTTGAAAAGTTTCAGGGGCAATAATTCAATGAAGGGGTTTACAAATCCTTTTGTAATGTTAGAGTGAAGAGTGTTCTTTATTACTCAAAGACATTGGTAAAGGTTTCAAACCTCTGCGTTTTACGGTTTCAGAGGAGTAGCGATAACAAGTTTTTAAGTGTAAGGGGCAATAACTTCAAAAGGGATCAAAGATCAAACTTCTTGGGTCGTTTTTCGGAATAACTTTAAATATCCAGTATCATGAACTATTAAGTATTTTGATAAGTCTTGCGGTTTCAAAAGTTAAGGGAAGAAAAAGAATAATAAACATACGCATTTCAAGAGGTCTTTCCACAGAAAGGTGGAAAGACCTAATAAACAGAACAATTTCAATAGGTCTTTCCACAGAAAGGTGGAAAGACCTAATTAATCAGAGCAGTTGATATTTTATTTACACACATTGACAATATCATCTAATCTTTTCTATATGTGTCAGGGTCTGACAAATCCCATTGCCCGACTCCAGGGGCTAGTGACATTTAGGGTTGGGCAAGTGAAATTTTATCTACCACTTGTCCACATTCATGTGACTTAAAATGAAATTAATATCCAAATGTGAGTCATAGATTTAAAGCTGAACACAAGGGCTGGCATGATCTACGCAGTATTTTTCTTGAAATATATATGAATACATTAATTTTATAAATGGTGTGGCAAGCAAAAAAATTTAGGTAGGGCTAGTGAATTTTAACTGTGCACTTGCCCTTGAACAAATGCTAAAAAAGATCTGTCAACCCCTGTTTACCAATGACTTTTCCTTATAATTTAGACCAAAGACATTGCTAATTATATATTGAACCTGACGATTACCAATCCAAGTTTGCCTGTGTTTTACCCACAATACTAGCTGCCGCCAGTGTCTACACGTCTAGACAAATCTGTATCACAGACAGAGTGTGGACACTTTACAGGGTACACCAGTAAAGACCTGATTGAATACTCTACAGTCATGTGGGGGATGTTCATAAAGGCCCCCACTGCTAAATTACAGGTAAGCTGGCATCAGTTATTAATGTGAAATTAATATTGTAAAAGAGTCTGTTTTTCATTTAGTTCTTATTAAGATATCTCCTCTCCCTCCCCAATGATAAAAAATGGATGAGTTGTAAATAATAATATGCAAACATACTAAGGTGGTGCAGAATTAAGTTTGTTTAGATAATGCATTGCTCTTGGAGGAAGGATAAGGGTATACAAAAGGTATAAAAGTTTTACATCATAATGTGAAGAAAAAAATTCTTCGAAATCAATTGAAGTACACTTAGGTTATGAGAAGTTGTGCATTAAAGTATCTTTAAATTGTGCTGTTTCAAATTATGGCTTCTACAGGAAGGATTGAGACATATCACTAACAGAGAAATGAGAGGATCAATATTTTACATGAAATATTCACATGAATTCAATAATTATATAATTATGTAAAATTAATGAAAAGAAAGCTCTAGAAATGCCAATGTCATAGTAAATGGAATTCATATGCAAACATTTCCTCGATGAATAGAGGGGTTTTATTTTCTGTTGTAAGTTTTCTACTAAAAACAGCAGCAATTTCATTTAGATATCTTTGACATCAACGATGGATGTACTATTCAGGGTTATTATCGTCCTTTCAAACTTACAAATGTTTTTGCACCATTTTAACTTCGCCCAGTAACATTTTTGTGTAAGATATTATACTGCTTTTTTTGGATTCGCCCATTTTAGAATTCACCCATATATGCACATCTGAAAGCAACGTGAAAGTATCGAAAATAAAGCGGGACAAAAAGAAGAAGTCTCAATAAGCCATTATCTGTGGTCCCTGGTTACTCGCCAAACTTTAAACTTTCATTAAGACACTTAAAAAGTAAATTATATTATTCTCTTATGTCTGTAGTATATGCGCCAACGTTTAAAAATGTCAAATAATTGCAAAAAACAATATACCAAGCTGTGTTTTAAAGTGGGGTCCTTTGATTTTCATGAATATCAAAAGAAATTTGTGACAGGTACCCACTTCAAACCTTTCGTAAACATCGAGCGCAGATTTGTTCAAAGTCGAGATTAAAATATAATTGTGTATATTATATTTATACAGATTGTATGCAAATATCTTTGTTGAACAACCTTGCGCTGTATGCTTTCTTCTTAAAAGTATCATGATTTTGAATCTGTTTGGTGAGTACATTTACAAAGGATTAACCTCTTGTTGACCTGCTAAGAATAGATAATATGTCACGTGATTCCATTCCGCCACAGGTGAATACAATCGGAAAGCGTGTTTTCTGTATAGGTAGCGATACATGTAGCTCGTATTTGAAAAATGCAGACACCAGCTTTCATTTTTTAAAATTCAAAAAAGGTTCTCTATATAAACTTCGACGAATATCACAATAAACTTTGGCGATTTTCCGGGACGTATTTTAATTCTCATGCACGTAATCCCAACTTTCCTGTTCATTGCGAACAGCACACGAATTAATTTATACCAGTAGATGTATATAAATACACATTTAATCAATTTCTTGCGAAAACGAAACAAAAAAAAAAAAGCAAAAAATACTAAAGACGTAATAATTCTATTTTCAAGTTTGGAGAAGGGTTTCCTCTTTTCCTTTATCAATTTCAGGTTTCTTGGGTTTTTTTTTACTGAGCACCCCCTGTGTGTATTTATCGTTAATTATTATGCGATCGCTTGTGCTTCTTAAACTATCAAATAAAAGAAAATTAATATACTCGTAGTGGTTAAAATATCTTGACATTTTATTCAACAATGACAGATTTAAAAAAATAATGTGATTAGGGGATTTTCAAAACTCCGACAAAAAAATACCTTAAGAACTAAAAAAGACTCCCACCCACCCCAAGTTCAGAAGAATATATATGATGCAAAATAAAATTCAAGCTTATTGAAAATTATTACTCCCCATCGTATACCGTAAATCTGGAAATTTTTACTGTAGATAAATTTTTAGCAAATTTGCGCATGCATAGCATTCGCAAAAATATTTTTCTTAAAAATAAATCAACATGTGAAGAATTTTTTTTTTCTGAGAACTCGTGTCTTTTTTTAACTCAGTGAATAGGCGTCGGTAAGCACTGGTCATTTTTAAAAGAAACCTGTTTACACTAGTCTACTATATAACTACAAGTTAATTACCCGTGCGTGTAAATTGCCCTCATTATATGCAATATCGTCCGATGATTTGACAAGCACTGAGATGGTATGCCCCTTCTTAATTATTTTCATCAATTAATTTGCAAATAAACATGATAAAGAGAGAACTGTCATTTTATCTAACCGTGTATCAACACGGGCAATAACTTAAACTCAGTGCATTTACTAGAAAGTTAATGTAGTAGAAATGTAAACGCAGTGTGTAAATTTTAGGTGAGAAAAAACCAAACTTTGAGAAAATTAGTTATATTTTTTCTTCATTTGGATTATACTTTAGGTTAAAAGGCAACCTCTAAAATGTTTGTTATGATTGATTTAGAAATTATTTTCAGTGCAAATTCTTTTGTATTTTTATCAAAATTGTTTTGGAGCGATTTTGCATTCGCTTGCCACGTTTCGAGTATATTGGTGGTATTCTAACTGGGCATATTATTTGAAACATAACCTGATATGAAAATCTTCGGTGATTTTTATTTTTAGCACCAGTGACAATTCGCAAAAATTTGAAGCGTAAAAATTAATCAACAGCTCTTTGACCCAAATTCGCAAAAATAAATCGACGTAAAAATTTCCAGATTTACGGTATTGTTTATTATTTCTTATCTTACGCTTCAACTTATCGTTTTCCTCCCTTATATATAATACCTTATGTAAATGTCTCCGCCTATTTGTATGTAATAGAGGAACTGCACTCTGTTCGAAAGAAAATGTTCCGGGATTTGTGTGTTCAATAGGTGTTGAAAATCGGCTTGTATTTCTTGATACTCCAAGTAATTTATAATGATTGTACAAAATGTTAATTAGAAATACTTTGTAATACACAGTGAAACTAAAAATAATACCGTGTCCTCAAGTATATTTTGTAAAATAAGGGCAAAAAGGGACCACGCTATTATACTTAAGTGGAAAACTCCTTTCCCTGTATACAGTATATGGTTATTTTATAGAGCATATTTGATTGTAGGGAGCCAGAAATTAAAGAAACATGCAGCCATCACCTTCAATGAAATCAGTCACAACAAGTTGTTAGAGACGAAGGCCACAGAGATTCTGAAATCCCAGGGAGAGGATATATAAAAGTGAATCAAAAAGAACATTGATGTTGTGCAATATTAACACTGAGCAAATCTTCCCAAAATTGTGCTATGTTCTTGTTCATAACTATTTACTGCAATCAAATTATGTGCTTATGTATACATACTTAGATTTTTTGTAAATGCAAGATTTTTTGCTATTACACAAAATTTTCTGCTATGACATGCTTCAGAAATATGCTTAATTTTGTAACAAAAATTAAGTTCCAGATCAAGTTGACAGTTCACATTTGTACCTATAAGATCTATAAGATATAATGTTTCGTATTTTGTGATATAAATATTAGGAAATTTTGTAAAAGAGTCTGTTTTTCATTTGTATTAAAGCTTGATCTTGTCCTCTTATCAATTTATGAAATATTTATCTTTTCTGCGTGTTATGATTACAAGTACTTGAAATCAAATTTGAATTATCGTTCGTTTGTTTAGTATTAAAGGGTTCGGATACATGCTCATGAAAATACTTTCAAAGTTTTGATTTTTTATTTTTAACCCCCCCCCCCTAAAATTACATTAATTTACTAAGTAATGGAAATGTAATGCATTACGTTAAGAAATTTGAGCAATGGCAATGGTAATTCAATCCCCAAATTCTTGAAGTAATGGTAATGTAATGCATTACTTTACAAAGTAAAACGCCCTAAGCCTTCCCGTGTGTATTGATTATTTGATATATTGTTTATAATTTTTAGTCTTTTATTTGATGTACCAGTCGAGATTTCTTTTGCTGCAATTTCAGCTGAAGAAAGATAAGGTTAATGTTTATGTTTTGGAATCGGTTAAAATGCTTGGACACAGTCAATATTTTCTCAAATGTCTTGTATAATTTCATGACTTAAATGTTACTATAGCATTTCATACTAAAATATAATAAAAATCTTAATTCATCTGGAAGTTATTGAAACTTCAAATTTCTGGACACGTTTTATTGGCAACTCCATGCACTTTCACAAATTTTATTTTTAATACTTAAGAAAAGTTGCAATTTTGCTGTGTATTAATGAAAAATATTAAAACTATAATCTAGAAAATTCAGAGAAGAAATGTTTGAAAGCAAAATCCGCTCACAGTATTGGCAGTCTGTGATCAGTGGTGTTTGCAGACTTTTACAATTGAACACACCAACATTAACAATAACAGAGCTCGTGTCCTGTTTACAAAACCAGTTTACGTTTCATGGGTGTATTCAATTCAGGCTAGCGATACTGGTGAGGGGGTTTTGCATTCGCACATTTTAACTCAGAACATTCTGGATTATTAACGTAATATTTTTCATTAATACACAAAAAAATCGCTTCATTTTTTATATATTAAGGTTAAAGTTAAAATTTATCTAAGTGCAAGGATTTGTTAATCAATAGCGTCCATGAATTCGTAGTTCAAATAATTTCCAGATAACATAATTTTCTAATTATATTTTCGTGTGAAACATATGAAATGCTATTGCTTTCTATAAGTTGTGATATTATACAGAGAATGTGAGGAAATATTAACTTCAAATCTGCGTGTAAACATCTTTAGTGTTTCTGGAGCAGGTCATTTCCATGTTACGTACCTTAAGCACTGTACAAAACAAATAACATAATCAATACTTATATTTAAGGATATACGGATATATACACTACCTGACTTGCTTCAGATGCTGAATTTGATGTACATTTTTGTATGTGTGACCAAATGGTAGTTTATCCAACGAGTTGTGTGTTTTTTTTATCCTCAAGCCTTGGCAAGGGGAAAAAACAATCAATGAGTTTGATAAAAGTCATATGGAACTACAAATCATGGGAGATTCTTTTACCCCATGTTTAATGCTTCACAACCGATGTTTACACTGGTTTTATATAGGACTTCACTTTAGTTTACTTCATCAGGCTAAAGCAAACATCACGGTGACGTCACAACAGCACTTAACTGTGGGATATCAAAAAATATCCAATGAGTCATATCCAAGGGAGAAATGGATAAACATATGGAATAATATGCATTTATTGCGAAGCCCTCGGGGAATATGATTTTTCTTGGCTGAATAAGTCTTGGTGTTTCCCGAACATTCATGCAATGAATTGTTTATTATACCGAAACAAGCAAAACCTTTGAAATAAACATAAACTTTCAAATTCGGCACTGCTCTCAAATTCACTTTCATTGTTAACGTAAAGTTTTGTGACGTAAACCAGGCTATTGTGACGTCACTACTCTCGGGAGTTTTCGTTCAACGAACGAAAACTATATTGCGGGAAAATTCACTAGGTGTTCCGAAGAGGTGGAATATGATGAAAAGCGTGCCGACGACGGGAAATATGAAGTTTTACGGCCCGATCACGTGATATCCTAGAACCAATCAGATAACGTGTTGTGTAGAATATTTATAATGAGGTATAATGTAATGAATTATATGTTGTTATAGAATTTCACACGGAAATATAAAAAAAATAAGAATAAACTTGCATGGCGCGGGTATGTTAAGGAAGCATATCAGTCATTTCTCGGAAAAAAAATAGACTTTTTAAAAGAAAGTTAAGTTTGATAAATTACCAAAACCGCTGATAAACGTAAACTGTTATTAGTTATTGCACACAGATAAAAGAGTGTCTAATATAAAGACGTGTGCCACCGCCAGGGTTTCACGTGACTTCTATTAATAACAAAATTTTCCTTAATAAAAAAGCTAACAGAACAACAATATCCCAGAGTTTTATAATGTATTTGATAAAATAATATAGTTGAAAAACATCTATCTTCCCTAAAAAGTGCTGCTAGAATCCTTTCGTCCTCTCAGTTAAATAATTATTCCACACAATCGCACGAAACCTTACACCATGTTTTGAATTTTATACATGTGAACCGAGATTTTTCGCAAAACCAGGCTTTAACTCAGGATTCTAGCAGCACTTTCCAAGTTTGTCAGAAGTAAACATTTCCGTCTGTACAAATCTTATGTTTTGAAATATCCAGCTTATTGTTGTTCTATTAAATTATCTATTTCACGAGTGACAGAGGAAAGGCTGATCGGGATACGTATATACCTGACTGTCTTCGAAAAAGAATATAATCGATGAAAATAAATTAGCATACCTGTTTAATTAACTGAACTCCATATGAATTTCACATAATATTCATGATATTTCCTTTTAAACTCCATTTTACGTATCTTTGTACCTGCTGTCTTAGCCAAATTCTCTTTACACGACGTGATCAATTCCAAAGTTACTTGATATACACATATGACGTCATCGGTGGTAGATTTTAATCAAAATGTCTTACACAGCATAACAAAATAAAAACATTTTATTTGTTTTAATGTTAACACGTTTCTATTCATTTTCTAGAGTTAAATTACATCTCTAAATACTTATATATTACGAAAACGTGTGTTCTGAAATTGACGTCATCTTGCATACTATGACGTCATAATGAAACACTAATTTAGTCAAGGTAGAATATTTTGTAAGCTTCCTTATTACCCCTGCAGGATGATGCTTCAAGGAATTATCACTTACATTTTCTTCAGATGCATGGTTTTCTTTTTCTGTATGAGTTACGAGGTTATTACAATGGAGAAAGCCCATTCCAATGCAAATAAAAGTCCTATCTGGACCAAGCTTGAATATATTATAAACCAAGGGAAATACACTGTCAAGTTTGCTATGAATTCTGGATATGGTATTGACTTCATTTTTGAAGATGAATGACCTGGTAAAAGTTTTTGCAGCAGATTTATTCCTGTGTAATTTTAAGCCCTACCTGAACTAAACTTTGATGGATGATGCTTCTTGGAATGCACTCTACCAGTCTTATTTGTATGATGGGTTTGGCCTTTATTTCTTTAGAGACCAAGCGAAAATGTTTTGCTTAAATAGAGGTTTCGCCACATACCCATGAAAGGCGTCAAATTTATACATTCCATTGGCACCTAGGTCCCTTGAATACTGATAAATCTTTATCGTTCAAAGACTATCATGATATGGGCACTCTGTCTTATCCGAAAGACCTGCAACTTTCACTTCAAATTGCTTAAGAAACAGTTGCTACCTTTTGAAAAGATGACTGAATTTTTGTGCAGCTCATTAAATGAACAATTCATATAATTTAAAAATTCTAATTGTAGACATATTGAAGTATATATCCGTTTTAATTACCATTTTGTGTAAAAAATTTAAATTTAGTGTCTTTCTCTCATCTAACTTGCTCGGAATTAATATTACATGTACATGTAATCTCCATGCGCGGATCTAGAAGGGAGGGGGTCGGGGGGTCAGGACCCCCCCCCCCTGGAATTTACCAAGTTAAAAAATGTATATACTTAAACAAGAAAAAAGTTACCATGGACCCCTCTTTGAAAACGCTGACACCCCCCCCCCCGTCCTCTTGGTAAACGCAAATATGTGCGAAATAAGTATGAAAAGTGAAAGATTTGAGGCAATAGAAGTACAATCCCCCCTCCCCCCCCCACGAAATAGGATTTTGTTGTTTGGACAATATTAGGTTTTTTTTTGCTTGTCAAGAACTTTCTGGAATTGGATTTATTTTGACCAGGGTGGACCCCCTCTGGAAAAAAAAATTCTGGATCCCTGCCTGATCTCGTTACCTTACAAAATAATTGCTTAATTCTGAAATGTATCAAGATTTCCAGTTAAAGACAAAGTACATGTTTGCGTATCATTTTCCTAAGAGAGTACTTGCAAATTATTTTGTTTAATTTTGATTTTAAATATTGCTGAAAAATTCATACCATTAATTGTTAATTGTGTATATTTGTATGATAATTTGTTGTTTGAAAATCGGAATATTCTTTAAGTAAAAATGAAGGTAAAAGGAAGAAACTACAAGAAAGTTCTTTAGATGTGATAAGTATGAAAGTCGAAAAGATTTTACGAACTAGTTTAATGAATTTATGACACATAATTAGTAAAGTAAAAGATATGCAGTTGTTGACTGTAAATACCTCTGTGAGTCAAATTAATACGAAACTTAATTATTAATGTAAAAATATGCGTTTGTATCGTACATACCTCTGTGATTCAAAATAAAATATGACTCATTTTCCTTTATTACGGTCTGTCTTTCCTGTTGCTTTGAATTTTTGTGACACCAGATCTTTTATCACCTTGTCTTTTGCTCACAAACAAAGTATTTTGAAATGCCATCAAATCTGAAGTAAAATTATTATAATTTAATCAATATATTTTTCTCAGTCAGTTTAATTTTATTGTGCACAATATATTTGAAAATAGTTTAGAATCCTTATATAGGTATATTAATATAAAATAAAATCCATGGTATAAGTTTCATGAAAAGAGACATCTGTCATATTCTCAGAATGCATGAAATCAATTTATACAATTTATAGTTATATCTTATACTGAAACCTCAATGAAACTTTACAAAATTTCAATCACCGAATTTGAAATATAATAAAAACATACGAGTTGTCTACAGGGTAATTATACCCCACGCAACAAATTGCAGGAGGTATAATGTTTTTGACCCGTCCGTCAATCAGTCGGTGTGTCAGTCTGTCAGTCCTTTTTTTTCAGCGCAACTCCTCATAAACCGCTGCACAGAATTTATCAAACTTTGCAGATATTTAGACACAATTTGTAGATGTGCATATTACAAGGAAATTTCATTTCCTTTATTTTTCCGGGGATTTCGGCACTTCAAGTTTTTGGGGAACCCCTTGTTTGTGAGCTTGCTAACTTTTTCTTTCATTCGAATTCATTCAACCATGCATTCATCATGATGAATTAAAAATCTTGTTTTTTGATATCATAGTGAAATGCCTCTTCAATAAAATACAATGTAGGTCATTAACAAATTTTAATATCGCAAGGGTATACCCTATTTGAAATTGAAAATTCAAGCTATTATGTGTTTTTGTATACTTT